>NC_056734.1:312356499-312656499 GCF_019279795.1 Protopterus annectens
TTGGACTGAGTAGAGTTTTGCATAATATGTGTGGTGCATTTTACATAGCACTGTGATTTCCTGGTATGTCAGTGGCAGATCGGTGCAGATTAATGTGAGGAACTGCAGACAGACATTTGGCTACCGACTCCGTACACTGCAGGGAACCCATGCTACTGCACAAATTGTTGTAGTCTGCACATTCTACATTTGTCTGGCCAGTGGTTCCTTCTTCCCCTTATATGTGGGCCTTTGTCTTGCTCTGCTCCAGTTCCAGACTTTGTCCACAGTTGCTGTTCTGTGTAGTTGTAGTTATGGTGTGACTGGGGTAGAAGTTTTAACTCCACACACAGGGTTATGGACTTCACACCTCTGACTGTACTGTCTTGCAGGTTGTCCAGCATTGTGCCCCATACATCTACTGCAGTTCTGAGATGGTTTGTGTTGGACTGTTATTATAAGGCTATATGTTGGCCATGCCTCTCAAACTATTACAGCCAGACATCTGGACAGGGTCATATATAACAGTAGGACACAGGCCCAAACATGGGGACAGGATCTTAATATTGCTCTTACAAACGTAGACAGTTAGAAAATTGGTTTTGTATCAACTTGCATTTTCTTATGGGTATGAAGTCTGCATCTCAACTGACTGTCATTTATGTTGTCACATCAACCTTTATTGGTTTGTCAATAGTTTGCCAGACAAATGCAATGTTATGACAAACAGAACAGATATATGAGGTATACATGTGGACATTCTGTGAAATCCTGTCATTCATGGGGTATGGATGGTCTCCACTGACTTGTTGTCAGTACTGACAAAGTTACGTGGTAGCCTTTATATCCCGGCACTACACACTGACTTGTCACAACCTGCTGTTTTACTAGGCATCCTATAGGTTACTCAGAGCTGTGTACTGTCCATATCTGTGGTCCCCTGTCCCTGCATTGTCTCTGGCTTTGTCTAGCTTTCCTGCAGTAACAAATACTGGCACTGGGAGAGTCTGTAGAACTCCTACTGTAGGTGTAGCTTATATGCAAATTAATAGGTGTAGCTAATCTCAAACCATGGACCCTATCAACCACAGTAATGTACTTAGCCCACTAAGCTATGACAGCCACCAGTCAGTAAGGTTTACGTCCTGACACTATTAACCACACACATAGATAGCACCTTGACCCCTGTATATTGTGGAAATGGAACATGTTAGCAAGTTGATTGGGACAGCCCTGGGAATGTGTGGTCTGCTGCTATTACCTTACAAACATAAATATTACTGCAGTTGTATAGAAACACAGGTGCGTCACGGGTAGGGGAGCATACCTCCCACTTGTACAGATTTTCACAGAATGTCCAGATGTTTGCTTCATATTTTGGGTCCCTCTTTCACAAAATTGTGTTTTTCCTGGCAAATTAATGACAAAGCATTAAAGGCTGAAGTTAGAAAATAATGACAGACATTTGAGTTTCAGACTTCATATCCTTCAGAAAATCCATGCTAATGCAAAACCTGTTATTCTGCCAAGTTTCTAACTTTGTAAGAACAATATGTATAAACTGCCCCTCTTTTTGGGCCTTAGTCCCACATTTATGTATGGCTTTGTACAGAGTTCTTGCTCTAAGAGTTTGAGAGGTATGTAGGGGACTCCAAGATTGACATTCATGCATCTGTACTATGACCCCGCTATTTATAAGTCCCTCATATAGTGCAGTGGGTTTTGCTGGCTTGGGGCCTCCTGCGTATTCTGAGGCAGCCAGTATTTGCTGGTATCCCACTCCATTCCCTTACATACATGCAGCAATACCATAATATGCTGCCACAGTCTACTACCCCATTCATTTGTTGTTAAGAAGAGTGATTTACCTTGTGCCTGCATCAATTGAGAGAATAGTGCTTCAGGTCTGACTCTGTCAGATAAACGCATTACACAGCCTATACATGGTATGGTACAGGTAGTGCAGTGTGGTTGGCATACTTTTTACTATGCATGTGAGTCAGACTGAGGTGTCAGTCCTTGGATCCCTAGGTTGTCAGTGTATGTGCTATGTGTTGCCTCTTTGCCAAGGCCAGAGTGTACTATGCATGCCTATGTTTGCCTACAGGGACAGGGTCAGGGGGTTCCTCCTCTGAGTCCCCCTGTGCCTGTGGGGACCTTGGCATTGGTGGGGGTGTGTGTGTGTGTGCCTTCTCTGTGATGTTCTTACTGCAGCTGTTTCTGCAGGATCATGTTGTGTAGCATGGCACATACTATGAACATGTGTGCACATGTGGCTGGAGAGTACTACAGGGCTCCACTGGATATGTGAAGACAGCAGAACCGTGACTTGAGTAGCCCAACCACATGCGCTATTATGTTCCTAGTTTGTGTGTGTGCCTCATTATGGTATTCTTCAGCTGGTGTGTGGTCATTTTTGATGGGTGTCATCATTCATGGTTCCACTGTGAAGCCAGCATCCTGCGATAGATGGCCTTATGGGACATCCCACTGACAAATGTCTAGTACAGATCTGATGCATGCCAGATGTGGGGGTCGTGATAACTGCCATGGTGGCCAGCACACACATTCATGATAATGCCCTGGGTATTGCACATGACCTGGCCTTTGATGGAATGATTCCCCTTGTAGTTAATGTAGGCTCTACCCTCCTCACCAGATGGTGCTTTGATGTGCACACGAGTGCAGTCTATGGCACCCTGTACCTCTGGGAAGTATGCTAGATAATGGAAGAGATGCATCTTTCTGGTCATGTCCTCAGGGGTGTGGGGTAAATAAATGTGCTCACTGGCATGTGTTAGCATGACATCCAGGAACTGGTGGAGTACCCAGGATGTGGATGCCTGTGATACCCCCATCATGTCCCCAGTAGGTCTTTGGAAAGTACCTGAGGCTAGTATTCTTAAGGCTACACATACCTTTGTTTCCACTGGGATGGGTTCCCCTCTGTCAGTTCTGGGTCTGAGGTGAGTGCAGCAAAACTCAGTGAGTTCCTGTAGTATGTCCCTGTCCACCCTGTAGTGCTCTACTCTCTCCAGCTCATGTAGTCCCTGAAAGGTTACCCTGGGCCTGAACACACTTCTCCTTCTCAGTCTGGGCCTATTGTCAGCATGAGCATCATCACTGACCCCAGCTTCTAGCACATACAGATGTAGCAGAGCAGCAGCAGCCCCTATCCCTATCATTTTGTCAGTTAAAATTCCCAAGTGTGTACTCCAATGTGCAGAGTACAAGGGAAAAATAATACTGAAGGGTGTATGCATACTTTATACTGGTGTGCTGTAGATGCAGTCTGTGTGATTGGCTGACTGTGATACCTTCCACCTACCACTGATGGGTTTGAATGGGCCAGTGTCAATAGAACAGGGCTTATCAGTCATTTATATTTTACTGGCTTCCCTGGCTATTTCTTTTTTTTTTTAATTTTTATCCCACTGCTAAGCCCCGCAGCATGCCTTGCAAACTCGCAGTGCAAATCCGCAGTGCTAGTGTAAACAATACTCAGCAGTGTGGACCCTCCCCTGTGCACAGGTATGCTTAGCTTTTCCTCAACCAGCTAAAATATGCACTGCTGGGCTAAGCATAGCTTAGCAACCACAGCCATGCCCCCCCCCCACTTAGCTATGCTTAGTTGAGTGCAAACAGGCCCTGCTAAGCTCCAATCTGCTTAAACATGGTGTGACCCTCCCCTTTTGATATTAGCTATCTGTTCTGCCTACACCAACACAGTTCTAGTCCCACCACGGTTAGTACCTATGGACACGGTGGCCCTTTTTGCTATTCAATAACACTGGCTCATTTGCATACACCTAATTGCGTATAATCTGAATACTGCACTACACCAGGGCCTATTTCCTTAGCAACCACTGTAACCTGTCATTGTAAGACTCTGCATGCTCGGCACTATAATGCAATACTTTTGCATGTGTGTAAATGTCATATTTTACAGTTTTTTATTTATTTATTTATTTTGCAAATGGCATGTTTGCACATCGATGTGCTCTGCTTAAACATAAAATACTTATAAAAAAAAGATTTATTTTTCATAATTTGCATTGCTTTCTTAACTCACTGGCCATAGTTTTGGCCATTTGCATGCCTACTTTGCAATATCCAAACTTTTTTTTCGCCTTTTGCAGCCCCTGTTTAAAATTTATACTCTGGTACACGGTTTGTAACAGCGTGCATTTTTTATACTGCCATGGCACCTACACGGGTGCCTTTCTGCTTGCTGAATCACAAAATCACCTCATTTGCATGGTTTTCTCCAGCTTATGAGGGGATTTGCATTCCATGGACACCTCCATGTCTGCACGGCATCCGGACACTCGTGCATACCCCAGCCCTGTTTCTGGATCGCTTGGTGGCCATATTCTATGTTTAGGCCATAACACTATTCTCTGTGTAGGCTTTATTGAATTAAACTTATTATCACTGTACCCACCCCTTACCATCTGCATTAAGCTAGCTGTCAGGTCTTGGGACTCAAAAATTGAGAACCCTCCAAAGTTTGAAGAACAGACCTAAATTATGAGATAAAATCCATCCATTCTGCCACATCTGGGCAGTAGCAATGTCCACTTACTGGAAATAGCAGTAAAATTGCATGCAAGTTGTACCTCTCAACCTCTTACAGCAAAACATCTTGACAAGGCTATAAATAAGAGCAGGACAAAGGCCCAAAACTAGGGATAATTGATATATATGTTGCTCTTACAAACTTCAGAGTTGATAGATAACCGGTGCTCTTTAGCATGAATTTTCCATAGGGTAGGAATTCTGAAACTCAAATGTATGTCATCATTTATAACTTTCAGTAATTTGCCAGATACCCACAATTTTATGAAAAATGGGCCAAACTATAATATAATAATATATATATATTATTATATATTATTATTATATAATATAATATAATGAGGCAAAGACCTGGACATTCCACCCATACCTAACAACCTCCTAGAACAAGAAATCTGGACAAAGCTATAAATAAAAGTAGGACAAAGCCAAAAAATAGGGACAATTTTAAATATTGTTCCATCAAATTTCTAAGTTGTATGAATAGGTTTTGTGTTAGCATGAATTTATGAATGGCATGAAGTCTGAAACCCAAATGTATTCCAAAATTTTCTAACTTCAATATTTTATAATTTGCCACTAATTTGTCAGAAAACAGATGCTTTTATGAAACTGGACCAAACATATAAAAAAAAAAACTGTACATTCTGCAAAATTCTGTACATTTGAGAGGTATGATTCTCTGCAAAGCTGTACAGTGCCTACATCAAATTTCCAACAGTTTCATCATCATTACATACATTTGTAATGACAAAAGGAATTGAGTCCTTAAAATTTCTTTAGTTGGTGCATGCAGATAACATGACCAGAACTTATCTCCCCACCATGAACAATCTGTAACTAGCCAAATTTTATTTGCCTGTATCCTTTTAAATAATCTGGCCATGCATATATATATTCTTTTCATCAAAAAAGATTATAACAGAGCCACCGCTCACAAAATATCAAATGTTTCACCTCCTTGAATGAAGTTAAAGACCCAAAATCTTGTAAGCATACCACAAGTTTCAAAGACGTGCATCTAGAGCATTCCTCCCCAGGCCTCCATGAAAATTGGCTTTGCTCCAGGTCGGACTTCCTGGTACACAAATATCAAATAAATAAATAAATACATAAATAAATAAATAAAAAATGTGAGTCACTCTGACCATATCCATATATTGAAGCATAGTTGAACTCCCTATCTCAAGTTAAATACATCACAGCAAGATGGCTTACCCAATCTCCTCCTAATGTATGTATGTGCCCTCCCCCTCTCTCCATCAGCTGTTGGTTGCACAGCTGAGCATGTACAACCAATGGCTGTTATGCACAGCCATCTAACAACATATAAAATCTGTTCCTACCAACTGAGGAAACTTTCCCATCACAAAAGAACTTGAAAGCAAACTATCAAAAAACTGTCAGCACATAGCACCAAAAGACCACCATGAAAATGTCATATAGGGAACAGGGGAACATGGCCATTGCATGCTTTACACCATAACCACCAAAGATAAGCTTCTCAGTGCACAGTGCACAAAACAAAGGCTGCAACAGCATGCAGCATACAGAAGATAATCTTGGAAGGGAAAACCAACATGAAGCACATTCTCACCGTCCTGCAAAGTTTTTTTTTCCTTCTTTTTCCCACCATTCCTCTATGCCTTTCCCTAACCTAATACAAACCATGCACTGCCCTGAATATAGAGGAAAGGTACCAACCAACTGACCATGCTACCCCACATAGCCACATGGCCACTATTCTTTTTCTTTTTCATTATCACCGAACATACTTTACCAAAAGCACTTTCACCAAAAAAGTGCTTACGGTAAAGTATGTTTAAAAAAACAAAAAAACAACATTAAACCTACTTTTATGCAGGGGGGAAATCCTCCCTGCACCCCCATGTGGGAGGCTGTGCCCCCCACACCCCCCCACTTTAATACTCTCACTCCGAGGTTGCACTACAGTGGGGAAAAAGGAATTTTCCCTTATCCGCAACATTGTACGACAGGCACAACGAGCATACTTATCGATAAGTGCTGCTTCGGTGAACAGCACTTTCGGTTAAGTATGCTCGGTGATTTCTGCTTCAGTGGAAAGTGCATTCGGGGATCTGTATGGATCCCATACATACATATATATATATATATATATATATCAATCAGCAAAACTGCAGTTTGTAATGATTTGCCACCAGTTCACAAAAAGCACATACCATTTAATAAAAATGGCCAAATTATGTAGCACAAATCTGGACATTCTGTGAAAATCTGTACAGTTGAGGGGCACTTTATCCCACGTGAGATGGCCATCACAGCACCATGCATGCATAGCCATTAACAAAACTTCTCATAGCCAGCGACAAACCACTCGTGCTTCAGGTGGAACCACACTAGCAAAGACAAATTTGTGGCAGCCTACCTCCACCACTGCCAACCCTTAGCATTTATAAATCTATCTATAAATCAATGTGAAATGTACACATAATGATGAATGAATTAAAAATGCAGCAGTAATCTGTATACTACTTTCACAGCCACACTTCTTATTTTTACTTATTCCCCTTGAGCTGTGGGAGTTTAGCTCAAGGTCTCGACAACTGTAGCAATGCAACCCACAGCAAAAGCTTTTCCGAACAACTTTGTTTCACAGACCAAAAAAATGTTAACTACCCTGCTGCTTTTGGTTTTGTAAAGCATAAACATGGAAATATATGTTAAATATGATAATCACAATTAAGCTCCGTAATGGAAATCTGACTAGCAACCCAAAGTGACAGTTCTGCCTCGCCAAAAAAAATTGTATAGATTATAAACTGTGGTGGATGTCATTCATATATAATAGTATAAGGAAGCACAATGCTTGCCACAGCTGAATTGTTGCTGCATTTATGAGATATTTGAGTATTTGAAGACATTACATCATATTATTACTTCAAAGCATATATGTGTTTGTAATTCATTTAAAAGTCTGTTGCTATATGTGTATATGTTACACAACAGTGCATGATGGTAGGTACACATAAACACACATGATGTGTAATACAGCTGTCACTGTGATGGTAGAATGGCAAACATGCACAATGTATAAATAATAATGGATTTGAATACATGCCTTACTAAGACGACAGCATAAAGAATATTGTCTCATAACCCTCACTCCACAGGAGAATGCTAAGTACTTCTGTTATGAAAGCCATATTTCATTGAATTGCATAATCAGCTTCAAAAACATAATTTCTATGTGAAAAATGAGCAGACATCCTTGTAAGAGGAATCCCCAGCTATATATGTACACAGCAGATAGATGGGTGACTTACACAACTAAGTCAAAGGAGTAATGGCTGGATTTGAACTGACTACCTAAGATCACAAGGTGCAGAACATTGCCTGAATCTCAAGCGCCACAGAAGATGTTGATTTACAATTCTGATAGTGTACATCTGAATGGGTGACATCACCATGGTTCAATAGGGTGATATTTCTGATAAAACGGAAATAAAGTGATGGAAGAGCCCAATAACACTGCACAGGTACATGTATATGTATATGAAGGCTTTGCTATACAATATTAGAGAGAAACACACTCTTACAGAAGTCAAACCACCAACCTATTTAGTTACATGGTCTACAGAGCACATTATCAACACCCATCCCCACACTGTAAGTCATATTACAGTTTGCATGCAGTTTTAGAAACATGGTATATTTATTTTGTTTGCAAAACTGGGATTTGCATGGGGATATTAGAAATCTATAGGGTAACTGACTGTGAAAATGTGTCTCATAAGTAGAAGTGAACATAACCAGTGATGTCACAAAGACAGTTGGATTTGAACTCCCTACCTTTCTCCCAGCATCATCTTCTCTGCAAATCCACACTGATGTCATCCTGTATAAAGTGCACTCTCACACTACAAAAGTCAGATTTCTGTAGTGGCACTGGCATTAAGTACTGTGCCATCTAGGTTGCATAACTAGATTAATAGGAGGTTCTAATCTCACAACAGTCAACTTGTTTGAATGGAGTTCCATAGATATGACTGTAACTATTTCTGTCCACAAAGCAGTAGTACCCTGGAGTTAATTTTAAGCTGCAAAGTTAGTCCTCATCAATGTCAGGCCTTTCTCTCAACATGATCTTCTCTGCAAAACCTCACTGATGTCTCCTTGTATAAAAGAAAACTTTCACACTCTCAAAGACAGACTTCTGCAGTGGCAGTTGCATTGACTCATTCCCTCCAATGGAGTTATGGAAGTTTGCACCACAGTAACTTCAATCAGGTGGAGCCTAAGCTTTATGAAATAATCAAATGATGTCCTTACATTTCAACCAAATGTTCATATCTGGGCGGCAGAGTGGTGTAGCAGTTAATGCTGTCACCTCACAGCAAGAGGTTCTTTGGTTCGATTCTCAGCTGGGGTGCCTTCTGTGCGGAGTTTGCATGTTCTCCCTGCATTTTGTGGGTTTCCTCCAGGTACTCCAGTTTCCTCCCACATTCCAAAGACATGCTTCTGGAGCATTTCTCCCCGGGCCTCCACTGAAAACAGCATCTGTGGAACCTAGTCGGACTTTCCCGGTCAACAAATGTTAAATAAATAAATAAATATCTTTGGAGCCATAGAGGTTACTAAAGAAGTGTAAATGGTAAGCTCTTCAGCACAAGCTATTTTTATAGTGATAGCATCCTTTAGATTGTAGGTCTTAAACTGGATTTTACAAGTCACGATAAACATACTAACTATTAGATCTGTAATATTTTGTAAACAACATCTCTGCAACCACTCAAGTTACACATATTCTGTTAACAGCACTTTGTTTGTCTAGCTGAGAACTCTTATATGAGTTCTGTCTATGCTACTTGGTTGTCTAGATATTTAGAAAAATATAAAATTTATGACAATAGAAATAAATATTATAGGAACAACAATTAATATCTCTTTACCTGCACTACACAGAGGTCAAATATCAAAATAATTGTGTTTGCCACTGTGTAAGCTTTAAGATGAAATCTTTTAATATTTTGCACGTAGCATGGTTTAGAAACTATTAATGCAAATATAAAAAAGCAACATTTTAACACCTAGCTCTGAGTAGGATGTAAGTGTAGAAACACCTGGAGGTGTCACTCGGCTGTAAGGATTTAAGTACTGTGTCCTCTTGGTTGCATAGTTAGATAGGCAGGCATTCTAATCTCTCAGCAGTCTGTGTGTGTGTGTGTGTGTGTGTGTGTGTGTGTGTGTGTGTGTGTGTGTGTGTGTGTGTGTGTGTGTGTGTGTGTGTGTGTGTGTGTGTGTGTGTGTGTGTGTGTGTGTGTGTGTGCGTACGTATGCATGTGTGCGCGTGTATGCTTGTGTGTGTGTGTGGCCTTAACTACTGCTGTCCACAATTACAGTTGTAGCTCAGAGTTCATTTTAATCTAGTGTGCATCCACATCAATGTCAGACTCTTCTCCAAACATCATCTTTTTCTGCAAAACCACACTGATGTCATCCTGTATAAAGTGCACTCTCACACTATTAAAGTCAGACTTCACCAGTGCTTTTTTTCATTAAGTACTGTGTTCTCTAGATTGCATAACCAGATAAGTAAGGGGCCATAATCTCACAAAGGTCAACTTGTGTATGGACTTGTGTAGATATGACCTTATCTACTGCTGTCCACAGTATAGTCATAGTCTGGAGTTAATTTTAAACTGCAGGGTGAGTCCCCATCAGTGTCAGACCCTTCTCTCAACATAATCTTCTCAACAACACAGCCCTGATGTCATCATCTATATAGTGCACTCTCACGCTGTCAAAGTTAGAATTCTGTGGTGACACTTGAGTTAAGTACATTTGATGCAGCTCTGATGGTTGTTAATGCTAAGAGTATTAATAATATTTTTTTAATTGGAAATTTGCTACATTTCCACAAGACTGATGTTATTATTGTTTGTGAAACATGGTTAAAGAACAATGATTGGGTATCGGTTCTGTCAGGGTATAAATGTTTTGTCTCTAACAGACATTCTAACAAAAATCAAATGGAGGTGTTGTGATAGGGAATGAAGATAGTCATGAGACCTGTATTTGCTTCATTAATTCATCTTCAGTGATAACACCAATACTATAAATTGTGCAACCGTGACAATAAAGACAACACTGGAACATAACAATTGCTGGTGTCTAGACCACCAAAGTCAAGCGTGGATAACCTACAGGAAATCATACATTTCTTGCATGAAACAAAGGAGTGAAGAATATTAGTTGGGGACTTAAATTTACCAAAAACAGATTGTAATAATATTGATTCAACAGTCCTAGCAAAGAAATTATTCACAATGTATGCTCAGGAACAACAATTGTTTCAGATTTTAAAAACCTACCAGGGAATGGAACATACTGGACATTGTTTGTGTCCTTAAAGAATATGGCTGTTACTTCAAGTCAAGTTTTACCACCATTGATATGCAGTGATCACAGGGTTATGAAGGTTAATTTGTTGCTAGATAATTTTACCAACATGAAATCTAAACCAATGCGCAGAAGATTAGTTGCAGATTATATGGAAGCCAAGGTCACTATGTAAATCTAACTGGAGTGAAGCGTTAGGTGGAAAAACAGCAGATGGAATGTGGAGATTTTTGTAAGAGAAATTAAGTGCATGATGCCAAAAAAAAATGTTTAACATCAGGATCTAGGCATACAACATCGGGGTGTGTGTTTTTCCATAAAAACAAGATACCCGATTAAGGTGAGTAACAAAAAAATATAAGAAATTGAAGACAGGTTAAACTACAACTTTGAAAAATGAAATAAACAAGCTGTACAAACAAATTAAGCATAGTGTGAGACAAGATCAAGAAAAATGTGAAAAAAAATATAAAGATATTTGGCATAATAGAAAGCCTTTTTATAGATACAGAAGGTGAGGAAGGAATAAAGACATACAAATTGAGAAACTGTACACATTCTAACATTTATTCTCAGACACAACAGATTATAGATATATTTATAAAATCTTATGCAAAACAGTTTGGCTCCAAAAAGTAGGTGATAAGTTATCCTACTGAGATTCAGATAACTGTTGAAACTGGAATCAAATTAGATTATATTGAAAAATAGCTGCACAAACTGGATCCTAACAAAGCAAAGGGAGGAGACTGAATTAGTAATAATGACCTGAGAACACTTCAACAAGAACTTACAGTACTATTAATCCAAGATATAAACCAATTGCTCTTCCTGTCCTAACTTACAGTTTTGGAATGATTGAATGGCCCCAAAATGTGTTGGATAGATTAGATAGGAAAACAAGAAGGATGCTGGAGTTTTTAAGTGTTATTAAGCATTAGTTTCAGATGCAAGGTTGTTAAATGTGTGTTATATGACTTCTAGGCATCAAAACCGCATTAAAAGCTACTAATCATCTTAGCTCTGCATCATGGCTTCTTATACAACAGCCTTCAAAGGACATCTTTGTTGTATTGTGGAAATAAACATTTACAATCAAAACAAATGGTCAGTATTTGCAAATAGCACACTTTATTGAGTTTATAGCTTTATATCTGTGTGCATATTTTTTAACCTTGTCAAGGCTCCGGATTTTCTTTCTCATTGGCTTTTGTTGTATAGTATACATTCAAATATTTAGCTTTAGAGATATTAATGAGTCATTTAAATTACTTGAAATCCAGTGTTTAAACAGGATGGTGTGGCATTCATGTTGTCACTGTTCTATTAATCATGTTCTCATTACTCGGCAGACAAGATATTGTTGCAATCTACCTTAAGCAACAGGGTGGACAAGGGTATGTCACGGTACCTGGAGATTTGTACATACTGGGAGTGGATTATACAATACATGTACTACCAATGTCCACAAAAGATTTCTACATGTAGTATACAGTATCGCTATTCAGTCCTATCAAAGGTAAAGAGGTACTAGTATTAACAGAAGAAAGTAATGACTTCTTTGAGACACAGTCACAATGACCTGGTTCATAAGTCATGTCAATGATGTCAGACAAGAACATTAACTCAGTACTAACTTTCATGAAGTGTAACTCCTGATAATTCAGCAGCGTGAACAGGAAGAAGAGAGGAGTGAGAAATACAAATGCACCGTGTGGTAATGCCGTGAGGCAGTGATAAAGTAATCAGTACAAAACTACAGCGAATAAAATAATTGCATGGTAAAGTGAAAATCATGTTAGCTGATGAAAGCTAGTGCAATAGTTTTCCCAGTCATTTGTTTGGTATAATCATTCTGTAGAATGCTACATCTTTCCATTAACTCAGCTTCTGTAACTAGTTAATGCCGTAATCAGTTCAATGTTTCCACAAGATATATCTAATTCCCTGTTCCAACTTTCTTCAGACATGTCAATTCTGTCATTGTCTTTGTTACTCAAATGCTTTAGTGTCTTCTGCCAATGTCTTTACATATTTATTTTCTGCACTGCTCACATATCCCTCACAGATGCCACATTTGCAGATGCTTCTGATTTTCTTTTTATTCACTCCTTTACACAGAAGTATCTAGCATCTCTACACCATGTTCTACATCCATATTTTATGTTATCAGCTAACTATCCTAACAATATGTTTCCTTAACCCAGTTTCGTTCTGTCACTTTCATTGTTATTCAGTTTTGTGCATCGTTAATTGTGTAAACATTGTCTATTTCTGTCATTCAATATTCTTTCATCAGATCTCTTCCAATGAGACATTTTTTGATCCTGTTTATTACTATTTGTGTCATATTATGCAGCCTAATTTGTGACTGCAATACAGGAAGGAAATTAACTTGTTTTATGTAACAGTATTAACAAATAAAGCCTTGTGACATGTACAGTCATCATTTCCTCAGCATGTCTTTCTTATTTTCTCCAAACAACTTTATTGACAGACAGTAACTGAAGATGCAAATATTCGTTAGTCCTGTCCTTTCTTTTTCATCTTACTATACAGGCAATGCAAAAGAAATAATTGAAGTAGTAGAGGCAAGGAAATGAACAAATGCATCATTTGAGGATTATGTTTTGTAGCAATAGAGGTACTCAAGTTGTAACAGGACTTAATCTTACAAAGGAAAGCTAAGTAAGCAGTTAAGATAATGAGAGGGAACCAGGTCAAATATTATCTATTGAACAGTGACAAAGTGGTGAAGAAAGGCATAACAGATGGCTGTATCAAAATATGGAAAGAGACTTTATAATGAAACTCCAATATAAGAAGCCTGATGGTACACTTACCAAGTTTATTTCCCTGAGGGCATCATGAAGGTAGTGCAGGCAAAGAGATGTGTCAAGACAGAAGCAATTGAAGGGGAAGGGAAAATAGAACAGGGATACGCAATTTGGGAATAGGGTAGTTTATGGGCAGCCCCACTCTGGAGGCCTGATGACAGAGTGTTGACAGTGAATTGAGTCTGCTCTACACTCCACAAGGGGCATGGTAGTGTCCTCCCATTTGGCTATCACATTATCAACCATTTCCCAGTCCTTCAGTCACACTGATAGTTAGGTCACAGCAGTTGACAAAACAGTGCTGTGTGGCAGGAAGATGTTGAATACCCCTCCCTGTGAGGCACTACTCACCCTGTTATCTGTCATCACCCCAGTAACAGGGGGAGAGGCCAGTGGCAATTGATGTGCATGTGACTCCTCATCATTATGACCTGTAAGAAGGAGACACAAGGGGAAGGATAAAGGGCAGCACTGACATAATGGTTAAGGTCTTTATCACACGGACATAAGGTACAGAGCTATTTGCTAGACTTGTAATAGTCTGCAGAAGGTCACCTTATTATTTACCTATAAAGTGAACATGTGCTACAAATAGTGCAAGAAATGTAAGGCAAGCTGATAGGTACTTGCCAAATTAATCACACTATGAGTCTCATCTGGTTCTATAGTGTATGACTTCCTGTTACCCACCTTATTAAAGTGTAATAATGCTAACTCTAAGCCTGTCCCTGTTTCTAAATCCATCCCTGCACATTACTTTAGAAAAACCCTTGTACTAGCATTACCACTATTCAGACAAGTTACATTTGTTAGTGTTATTTATTTTTTTTTACTTTTTATTTTAATTTTAAATTGGCCAGTCCAGGAGAATGGGTGCTTCTTTTTCTTCTTCTTTTGTGATTAGTTTAATATGAAGTGTGGGTGCTCATTTATACATGTGCTTTATGCAATAAAATGAAAGAAAGGAATGAAAAAATATATGCCATTTTACTGTACTTACGTAATGCACAGTTGAGGGGCCTTGTTACATTGTTTTATATAAATATATACAGGGTGTATATTATAACATCGAAGTCTAAAAACTTAGAATGTTATAATATCGAACCCAGTAGAGCGAACGCTTGAAATAGCGAAGCTGCAGAACACCGAATATTTTCCTAGGGAAAGTATTCAGTGGGCCATTTTTGCAGCTTTGCTATTTCCTCAACTGTGGAGCAAAGGTTACGGACCGGGTTAAGGTAAACATGCAAATGAAGGTGAGTGTGCGATTGGGTGTGGGTTAGATGAGTTAGGGTTAGGGCAAGGGTCAGTTAAATGTGCGATTGTGTGGATGTGAGGGTTAGGGTGGGGTAGGTGAGTTAGGGTTAGGGAGCAGGTAAGGTGAGTGTGTGATAGTTAGGGACCTTAGGGTTAGGGTTGGGTTAAGGTAAGTGGATAGCTAGTGGTGTATGCCTGGTTTAGTGTAGGGTTTTGTGAAGTGTATGTGTGTGGATTATTTATTTTAATGTGCTTGAGTTGTGTGTATGTTTGTCAGAACATCAAATTGTTTCCCTGGGGAAAAAATTTGCTATTCTGACTGTTTGGTTTTCTGGTGTTTCGATTGAGTGGGTGCGATATTATAACATTCAAAGTTTTTAGACTTTGATGTTATAATAGAGACCCTATATACATATATATAGATATAGATATAGATATAGATATAGATATAGATATAGATATAAATATAGTTGCTAATCCTGACAGAAATACCAAATGGCAAAATATTGACAAAAATTACTGACACTCACTTATGCCAACAACTAAAAATTCCAAACACACAACATCTACATATTGACAAAAAGTACAAACTACCAAACTGCGCATTAATCTCATCCCAAAAGAGACAACCAGTTTCCTTTTGTTGTAAGATGGGTTGTCAATTGTCTCACAAATCAGTCACACACTATCAAAGTTGGTGACTCTACATCAACCACCAAACCTGTCATCAGTGAGGTGCCACAAGGGTCAATGCTGGACCCCATACTATTTGGTATATACTACTTCAATGTTCAGGCCAAAACTAAGGGCTCTGGATGACTACAAATTGAGTGCAATTGCTAAATCCCCAAATCATGTCCGTTTTCTTCAGGAGGGTCTCACGCAGAACAATGACTGATGTCTTAGTCCCGGTCTCAGAATTGAATGCAATGAAAAGCATCATCATCCCCTTCATTAAAAACAATGTCTCTTCACATTATCAGATTAACAATACCCTATGTTTCTACAAAGTGGTAAGAGATCTGGGATCCAAGTAGGCTGCGACCTTAACTTTCACCACCATGTGTCTATTGTAGTAAGGAAGGCTTTCACCGTAGCACACTTGATTAGCAACGGCATCACCTCTAGAGCAAAGGAGGTTATCACCCCTCTGTACTTGTCACTAATCAAGCCCATAATTGACTATAACACCTCTTTCAGCATGTACCGTACAAAGCACCTGCTGCAATTGGTGAGACCTCAGAGGTTTCTAACTAAGAAGATCAAGGGACTCCAGCATGCGCCTTACACAGACCGAATAAAGTCCCTGGCACTATACTCAGTATTGTATAGACTTTTTATGGGAAACTTATGCCTGGCTTACAGAGCAATCTCTGACCCAAACCTAATGAATTTGCTGCACATCTGTAAATCTAATGGGACCTAAATATGGCCTGCAACTTGAATATGATGTGCTGGAGGGACAGATTTGTCTCCCAGTGACTGCCACATTTTTGGAATAGGCTGCCAATTCATGTGAACCAGAGCACCTCTATAACACTGTTCAAAAGGAACCTGGATGAGTGGATAGGGCACCATAAATTCTTTTTTCACTTATGGTATTTACATAGATACAAGTTGATCTTTGAAGGTAGGAACGCAGCTTGATAGGAAATGGTATGTTGATCTCTTTTGGGCTGCTATTGTTCCGACCAATAAAAACAAAAATAAAAATATATATACTTTTTTACTGACGTAGTTGTTGTTGCTATTATTGTCAGTAATATTTCTTTTGAAATACTTTCTTTACATATTTGAACAAGTATAGAGTTCAATATGAATCTTTCAAGCTTGGTAACAGGACTATCAGCTGATAGGGAAGACCTCAGAGCATTTGGCTTGGGTGTTTCTTCCCAATATAATAGTATAAATGATGCTCTTAGTTCTGAATCTACTTGTGCATCCGCTTTTGAAGGTCTTTTTAAACAACTTCGATCCCTTAGATCTAACATTTGGCATTCCAAATTGTTTAAAGCATACATTGCAAAAGGGATTACCCCCCGAGGTTTGAGAGTACGTATACAACCTCATGTGGGGGAAGTAGACTCAGAGCTTAGTGAACAATGGTCTTTAATACAGCAACAAGCCAGTATGTCTTTTGTGGAAAGTTTATCCAAATATTATGACCATGTTATTGATAAAGAGATTGATACAGTAACCAAATTGGTGGATGATGTCAAACCTTTTGAGGGTGAACCCTTTTATAACAAACATCTTAACAAAGTAGCTACGGACCTTCAAAATTTGGAACAACAACTTAGAAGTAGAAAAATCAAGAAATTTCAGAGACCAAGCTGACTACCTGCAGGGTAATCCTTTTTCTAATAATACCAAGCATGTGAGATTTACACCCTCACTGCCAAAATCTTCCAAAAGGAAGACACCTTGCTCCATTTTGAGGAAATCTGGTCATGATACTGGATCCTCGACTGAGGATATTTCCTCTTGTACAGATAATGAATTGCAGTCAGTATCAAGTTCACCGTCCCCAAAAAGGACAACATTGTCTGCCCCTTTAGGCCCAAGTATCAGCGGGGGGGACGTAAACACAGGGGGTATAAACAACATCCAGAACTTGTTGGAAATGGTCATACAGAACTAGCAGTGGATTACAACAGGAATGTTTTGAATTTATCAGATTTTGTTTTATCTCCAGCCCATTTAACTGTCCTTAATAAAGGTTTAACTTTTATCCCGGGTTTCATGGTGTCTGAGGACATGTTTGTTCAAGATGTGATGTCTTTTTGCAGAATGTTAAATCTGAAACTGTTTTTTGGTATCAATGACAATAATTTCACTGATGATAAGCTTGTATATCATAAATCATCATTTTCTCCTCCTATGCATCCTTTGGTTTATCAGTCCCAGAATAGCGTTCTCAAAGATCTGCATTTCTCTAGGTCAGAGATAAACTCTAAACGGAATAATGTAACATCTGTGGAAAAACAAGCTATTCTGGAACTACAAAATAACAAGAACATTGTTATTATTTCTGCAGATAAAGGTGGAGCTGTGGTTGTTTTAAACTGGTGTGATTATGATCAAGAGGCCAAAAGACAGCTGTCTGATGGGAGATATTATTTTGAGATGCATATTAATCCTATCCATCGATTTAAGAAATGAATTGATGATTTTTTACTTCAGGCCAGATGTGAAGCCATTATTACCAATGATATTATGCATCAACTAATGATACAGGATCCAGCAAATCAATATATTTATTTTTTGCCTAAAATTCATAAAAATCCCATTCACCCACCGGGCAGACCCATTGTTTCAGGCAAGGGTTTTATTACAGAACCCTTGTCTCTCTATCTAACTAAACACCTAAAGCCCTTGCTCCATCTAGTACATTCTCGATTACAGGCCACCACAAACTTCTTGCAGATTGTTTCAGACAGCCAATTGGAACCTGATTGGTTGATGTGCACACTTTATGTGTGCGCTTTATACACAAATATTCCACATGAATCTGGTCTGGAGGCTTTAACATACTGGCTTGAAGCAGCCAATCTATATCATTCTGATTTAATTCTTTTTTGGTACAGTTAGCCAGGCACGTTCTCAATAGTAATGCATTTTTCTATCAGGATACTTCTTATTTACAAACAAAGGGCACAGCGATGGGTGCTTCCTTTGCTCCCATTTATGCTGATTTGTTTATGGGCTTTGTTGAGAAACATCTCATTTATGATCATAGGAATAACATCTATTTAGAACATATTGATATCTGGAGACGTTTTCTAGATGATTGTTGGATGGTATGGAAGGGAGGGATAGACATGTTACATGAATTTATATCTTATTTGAATAACAACCCATGGGGATTACAATTTACTGTCCATTATGATCTGAATAGTATCACGTTTTTGGATGTGATCATTAATAGATTACCAGATCATACGCTTAGCACTGAAGTATTCAGGAAGTACCCTCAATACAATACTATCCTTCATGCGTCTAGTTTCCATCCACCACACATAGCCCGAAATATTCCCAAATCACAATTTATCAGATTGAAGCATATTTGCTCTGATGATTCTTCTTTTCAAAATCAAAGGAAGGATCTCACGAATAGGTTCAAATCCAGGGGTTATGGTATGGGTTATGTGTTACAAGCAAGTAACCTGGTCAATTCAACTATCAGAGAAGAATTTTTAAGGTACAAAGACCATAATATTTCAATAGCCCAACCCATCAGGTTTGTTACAACATACGCTAGGAACACTGGGAACTTAATTCAAAGTATAAATAAGCATTGGAATATTCTACAATGTGATGATGAACTAACTTACATTATACCAGAAAGATGTCAGTTTTCATATCGGAAAGGCAAAAATCTTAGTTCATGTTTTAATCATTACAAACATGGGTCTATGTATCAACCATCCCAATATATACAAACCACTTTATCAGGTGATCCTCTAGTTGGCTGTTATCCATGTGGACATTGTACCCACTGTGATAAGGTGATGAAATCCAAACAATTCTCTAGTCGTAATAGCTCTGTAGTTTATGATACAAACTTTTTTGCCAATTGTAGCACCGATTGGTTAATATATCAAGCTACATGTATTTGTGGTTCCTTTTACATTGGTCAGACTTCTCGCCCATTGAGAATCAGAATTTCGGAACATATTAGTAATATCAAAAACAAAAAGGCAACCAATGCACTATATAAACATCACTTGATACATCCTACTGCCAGATTTTCTTTCAAGGTCATTGATATCATTAAGGGCAAAAAAATCCATTAAAACCGGGTGGCACTCAATTTTAAATAACAAAGAAAAAAAGTGGATTGTAAAACTGGGTGGATTATTTCCACCTGGTTTAAATGAACAATTCTAGGATGAACCAATAAGCCTCTAGATAGGTGCATTTAAAGATTAAACAGTTGTATTTTGTTTGCACTGAAGAAGGCTGTGATATTTTCCGGCCGAAACCGGTCTGTTTTTTATTTTATCTACAATAAAGTGATTCCTTGAACACAGTATGCTGGCTCTTCTTTTGTTGGTGCACCATAAAGTCTTACCATGGATAGCACCCACACCATCCTGGACATGGGTAGTCATTAATAAATACAATCTTGAGTACTGACTAGAGTATCTATGGTATTACATTGGGATGAAATGGCTAGGCTTGAAATGACCTCCAGATCTATAGCCTAGTAACCTCCTATGATCGTATAATCTTATAAGTTTAAATAAAAGAAAAAAAAAACATAAAACCTAATTGTGATCAGTTTAAATAAAAAGGAAAAAAACACTGCATTGGTGGCCCCTGCCAATATTCCAGGCTGCCTTCTAAATAGCATGAAACATGATCTATCAGGCCCTCTAGAATCATTTTTAACCATAGCCTCCAAGCAGGCTTCATGCCTCATGAAGGGAGAACAGCAACTGTCATCCCTCTGCACAAAGGCAGGCCATCTACAGACACTGGAAACCACAGATCTATAAGTTTCATTAGTCTCATATGGAAACATAATGGGAAACCTCCAGACACTGGCAGAAGTGTAGCTGGTTTAACCAGCAGCCTGAGCCAGTAATAGCACCCCACCCCCTCTTTAAGTGAAGAGCAAAGAATAAAAAAAGCACTTCATTGTAATAAGTAGATCACTACATTTATGCAATCAGCTTGATACACATAGTTCTATGCTTTACCCCCCCAAACTCTTCCACTGAACAGCAAAAAAAAAGAGGTTACTTCTACTGGCACACCAACCAGGTGGCCAGATGCATGACACACCCCATCTCCCTTCTGCCCCAGCCATTCAGGTCCCCTTTCTGCACCCTGTGAACAATCCTCATTTAACATATTTTATTAAAAAAAATAATAATTTCTTCTTTTAAACTGTAGCAAACAGTTGCTACAGTTTAAACTGTGATTGCACTGACTAGTGCAGTACTCAGGATTAAGTTAAAACAAAGAAAATATATATTTGTTTACTCTTAAACTGTAACATTTAGACCACACACACAGTGCTACGGTACTCAGGTTTGACCACAAATGCAATACTGGCTTTTAAAGCTGATACTGCATTAAAGAGAGATCAGGATTGGTTAATCATGCCACCCAACACTTTGCACCTAGGGCAGTTGCCCCTCTCACCCCAACTTAGCTAAATTGCTAGACACTGGACCTAACCCAGTTTAGTTTTGTCAAGGGCAGCTCATGCATATTCAACTTGATGGACTTCTTTGAGAAGATCACCAAAGCAATGGATGAATGCAGAATGTTTCATACAGCATAGCCTGATCTGGCCAAGGCATTTGACACAATACCCCTCTCAGGCATTGCTGAAAATTCAAGAGGTTAGGTATAAACCCTTATGTCAGCTGAAAGATAGTGAGCTGGCTCATAGACAGGACACAGGAAGTTAGAATTGGAGATTCCACTGCTACAAAGATGTGACCGGTAGAGTCCCTGAGGGATTGGTCCTGGAACTGCTTAATTTTGGTGTCTACCTCTCTGAAGTCAATGTGAATATCAAGGGACTGTCACTGACAACATTTGTGGACAATTGCAAATTAGGAGCAGTCATCGACTCCCCCACAGACACAGACAATTACTGGTGCCAGAGCCATGGATCAAGACTAAATGTCAAGAAATGCATAATAGTGTCCTTCAGAAATGTATTCACCCATGGCAACTATCATATTCCCAACATATTCCTAAGAGTCAACCTAGTAGTCAGGGACTTTGGGACACCCATAGACAGTAATCTAGCTTTTGACCATCATGTGTCAACAGTAGTAATGAAATTGTTCTAGCTTGAGCAACTTATAAACAAAGATAAGGCATCTAGGTCCATAGGGGTAATTTCACCACTGTATTTCAAATTCATCAGACCTATGATTGTGTACAATACCACCTTTGGTACATACCCAATCAGGCACATCCAACAACTGGAATGTTCACACAGGTGTCTCACTGAAAAAATACAGGGGCATAAGTAACATGTCCTATGTAGACTGCCTCAAAGCCATATCACTGTATTCTGTCACCTACAGGCCATTGAGAGGGGATCTATACCTGGCATACAAGATATTTCCAGATCCCACCCTCATGAACCTCCTGCACATTTGCAAAACAAACAGCACCAAAATTACCTATTCTAAAGAGCTGAACCTTACCTGTAATATAAGTAGGACCTGCTGGAGATAAAGGCATGTATTTATTACTGCTTGGTGTAACTCATTCTAAGCCTTTTAGTTTAAGCACCTGGGCTTCAGACCAGTTTTACATTAAGAAGGTTTGTGGTCTGCACTGTAGTGGCAGAACAGGTAGCTTACATCCTTCTAAGTTGGGAACTGCTGATTGAGGGCTCAGTGTCTGTTATTCTAAAAGTGTATTAATTCTGGTTTAAGCAGTTGGGCTTGAGTCCAGTTATTTTACATTAAGAGGGTTCGTGCTCTGCACTCTTTTGGGAGGAGAGGCTGGACTCTGTCCTTCTGAGCTGGGAATTTCTGGCTAAAGGCTTATAGTGCCTGCATATTTGAACTGCTTCTTACTGAAATTGGTACACCTTGTTTGCTGTAGCATAGACTAGATCCAGGCCTGCTGAATCTAGCTTTGTTTGTATAACTTGAACACTAATACAGGCAATCTTTAAAGTATTCAGTTGTATTTATTACTGCTTGGTAGTAACTTGATTAAAGTGTAGCTAACATTTCTAAGTCTTTTGGATTAAGCACTTGGGCTTCAGACCAGTTGTTTTACATTAGGAAGGTTTGTGGCCTGCACTGTGGTGGCAGGACAGGTAGCTTACATCCTTCTAAGTTGGGAACTGCTGATTGAGGGCTCAGTGTCTGTTATTCTAAAAGTGTATTAGTTCTGGTTTAAGCACTTGGGCTTCAGGCCAGTTATTTTACATTAAGAAGGATCGCGGTCTGCACTCTTGTGGGAGGAGAGGCTGGACTCTGCCCTTCTGAGCTGGGAATTTCTGGTTAAAGGCTTATAGTGCCTGCATATTCTAACTGAAATTGGTACACCTTGTTTGCTGTAGCATAGACTAGATCCAGGCCTGCTGAATCTAGCTTTGTTTGTATGCTTGTTGTTTGTTTATTTCCCTGAAATGCTAATTCCACCTAAAACCTGGTCTTTTAGCACTTCTGTGGATCCCTAGTGATATCTGCATTGCTTATTGTACTTATTTCTTGTTTCACTTGAAAGAAAGTTACTGTTTGTTGTTTTTGCATTTAAGTTACCTGTAACACATTGCATTTAAGTTACCTGGCACTTGCTCACTAAAGCAATTATATAAGTCAGCTCTAAAAAATTAAAAGCACTACACCCTCACAAACTCCCCTTGAGTACCTTGTTCCCCATTGTCCTTTTTTTCAATTATAAAGGAATTCCCAATACTATTCTAGCATGTCCAAAGGTCAGTTGTCAATCTCCTCTCCAGGCCAGCTGGTGAATCTGGGAATCTTGAGGCAATGTTACAACTGCCTCATGTACACAGACAACCCTCTCCTCCTCCCAACAAATTCCAACACATGTGAGAGATGCAACCATATAGCCAAACTGGAGGCTAAGCTCTCTCAACTCAGTACTGGCGTAACCAGTCAGGAGGAGAAGGAAACCACACTCACTACAATTTCAGTCTCACATAGACCTACCACGACAACAAACCAAACACATAAACACACAAAAACATACTCGGAGGCTCTAAATAAAAATCTGCCTAAGCAGCAGAGACCTCCAAAGCAGACACCCAAGCAACCGCTACCCCAAAACAAAACACGTGCAACACATATCTCACAAAGCCAGTGTGCCAAACAGTAACAGCTCTTAAGGCTAAACAACACACCTGATACACTTGTAATAGGTGACTCTATCATCAGGCACGCTGACGTCCCGCTCACCAGGCTGAACAAGGAGAAGGTCACGGTGAGCTGCCTGTCGGGCGCTAGGATCCGCCACATAACACAAGCACTCAGGTCACTCCAAGGCAAGTACAAATATGACTCAGTAATTGTCTATGCTGGTGTGAATGACCTGAGACGTACCTCCCTGGACTACATGAAAAGAGACATAGAGGAGCTCTCTGAGCATGTAGCCCAGGCCGGTATGACCCTGACCTTGAGTAGCATCTTACCCTCACCAAGAATGATGCCACAATATGAAGACAAGATGATCAATTTCAACAATTGGCTTACGTATTGGTGTCATTCAAAGAGGATCCAATGCCTGTCAGCCTGGGATGACATGCTCGACAAGCCACGATGCTTGACTAGGGACGGCTTGCACCTGTCACCCCTGGGCTTTCAGATATTGGCAAAGGCTCTTGCTACCCCCATAGTGCCTTTTTTAGGCAAGGCTTAAAAGACAAACCCACCTCCATAGGTATCTCAAGGGATAATGCTACTCAATGCCAGAAGTCTAAACCTCAAGATGCACGCACTCAAAACTCACCTTAGCATGGAGAACATCGATATCTGTGCAGTAACAGAAACCTGGTTCAAGGCTTCTGAGAGCACCCCATCACTACCAGGTTATACCTCATACCATGCTTTTCAGCCCCAAAACTTGAACCAAACCACAAAAGGAGGGGGGAGTATCAATATTTGTCAAAGATACCCACACCTCCAGGTTGGTGGCAGAGCACGAAGCATCAGAGACTATCCATGTGCAACTAACAGTGGGTAAAACTGCCTTCCAGTTTATAGCCTGCTACAGACCACCCTCACAAACACAGGAACCCCACTCGGCCTTCCTGAGAATACTGGAAAATATGAAGGTCTCTCCAAACACCGTTATATTGGGTGACTTCAACTACCCAAACATAGACTGGGAGCATTACTCTAGCTCCAACACCCTAGCCCAAATGTTCCTAGAATTTATAAACTCAAATGCTATGGAACAACTTGTTACCACTCCCACAAGAGTGGAAAACATACTGGACCTGATCATCACCAACATGGGGACACTATGCTCCAGACCAGAAGTGTATCCCTCACTGGTAAGATCATACCATAAACTAATCTCACTGGATATTCACATCCTGACCCCACCCCCTGCCCAGAAAACCACAGTGGAAAACTTCTCTAAAGCAAATTTCACATGCCTCAAAACCGAGGCGGAATCCTTCAAAGCACCCGGGCCTGTGGAAAATATGGCCCAGACCGCAGAATCCTTTATAAACGCATTCTAAGAACACCTTCAGGAATGCATGGATCATGCAATCCCAAATAAAACCAAGACCCAATCCTCCAAAGGCAGACGTCCTGTCTGGTGGACTCCAGCCATAAACAAACTATACAACAGAAGAAGGAAGCTACTACATGATAGAGCAAAATCCCAAAAAGGGAAGGCATCTCTGATCAGTATTAGCAAAAAAAAACGGGCACTCATAAAATCATTTAAGGCCAGCTTCAAGAGAAAAATTGCACAGGACACTAAGGATAATCACAAGGCTTTCTTTAGTTATGTTAGGAACCTGGGTGGGAATTCCCAGATATGCTCAGAATTAGTCCAAAATGACCAAAAATACACCAAGCCCACAGACATTACCAACATCCTAGCTGACAGGTTCAGTGCAAACTCCCCCCCCTCCCCACCAAAAGGGCAAATATCTATCCCAACAGAGTTCTGCCTCCCTGACATCTCAGATGCTCAGGTAAGAGCCGCCCTCTCCAAAGCAAAAAACACAGCATCAATGGGACCAGATGGTGTCCCGGGCTGCGTCCTACATGAACTCCAAGAAGAGCTAAACCCAAACATAAAACTACTATTCAATCTTAGCCTTACTACAGGATATGTACCCAAAGAGTGGCGTACAGCAACAGTGGTCCCTCTCCACAAAGGTGGTGCCTCAACGGATCCTGGAAACTATCGCCCCATAAGCCTGACTAGCTTGGTCTGCAAAGCTATGGAAAGGATCATCATGGACCTCATAAATAAAGATACTGGGGACCTACAGACACTGGATCCTACCCAGTTTGGCTCTGTTAAGGGCAGATCCTGCCTCTTAAACCTGGTCGATTTCTTTGAAAAAGTCACCAAGGCCATTGACGAGGGGAAGGTGGTCCACACAGCCTACCTGGACCTCGCAAAAGCCTTCGATACAATACCCCACTCGGGCATTGTAGATAAGCTCACCAGCTTAAATATAAACCCCTATGTCACTAGATGGGTTGCAAACTGGCTCAAGGACAGAACCCACATGGTTAGAATTGCTGGAGCCATGTCAGACTCCAAACCAGTTACAAATGGCGTCCCACAAGGCTCAGTCCTGGGACCTCTCTTGTTCGGTATATATTTCTCGGCGGTACAGGCCAACATGGAAGGACTGTGGCTGACCAAGTTCGCAGATGACTGCAAGCTGGGCGCCATAATCAACTCTCCAGCTGACACAAGCATCCTCCAAAAGGGCCTCACAGAAACAGACAACTGGTGCCAGAGCCATGGCCTCAAGCTAAATGCCAAAAAGTGCATAGTCATCCCCTTTGGCAGAAACAAAGTTCCCACAAATTACCACATAGGTGGTAATCCATTAAGTACAGAAGAAGTCATTAGGGACCTGGGGACACAAGTTGATAGCAGTCTCTCATTTGACAACCACGTGGCCAAGGTGGTTAGAAAAACATTTTATATAGCCCACCTAATCATGAAGTGACTCACATCTAGATCAGGGGAGGTCATCGTGCCTCTTTACTCATCCCTCATCACGCCCATAATTGAGTATAATGCCCCTTTTGGGATGTACCTTATCAGACACCTGCAGTAACTGGAAAGACCCCAAAAGTACCTCACCAAGAGGATCAAAGGGCTCAAACAGATGCCATATGCTGCCTGGTTAAAGAAACTCCAGCTCTACTCAGTGGCATACCGCCTGCTTTGAGGCGATCTGTGCTGACGTATAAAGCCATGTCCAACACGGAATTAATGGACATGCTGCACTTCAGAAAATCCAAATCCCATTGAGCTACGCACTTGAGAGACTTGAACCTCAGCACTGAAATAAATAGGACATGCTGGAGGGACAGATTCATAACCCAGAGGCTCCCTTCACTCTGGAATAAAATCCCAGTCCAGGTTAGGCAGAGTCCCACATCGACTCTCTAAAAGAGGAATCTTGATGAGTGGATGGGAGATCGTAGGTTTACCCTGGCTATCACTTCTGTGTCACTGTTAGACAGAGGCACAGTATACTAACCTCAAAAAAAGGCATAGCAAAATTAATTTAAAATGGGTGGCGAAAGCCAAGCACACTCTGGCTAGGCTTATAAATGCCCTAGGGCAGATAGCCTAGTATGAACCTATGAACCTATGACCCTAGAGACTAACCCTTATGTGGCACAGGCTCTCCACCCATGTAAAGCAAAGTTTCAAACTAACTCAATTCAATTGTAATTTGGATAATTGGATTGAGGAAAGGAAATTCATCCCTGGTTTGGAACCTACGTCTCTAATGGACACAGGCAGCCTGTAAATGGTTCATCTCCCAGGCCCCTGTTTGTAAATGTTTTTTTCACCCTATCCCCTGCTTTTACTTGCCAAGGGCAGCAGAAATTGTCAGAGACTTTGGATGCATGGGTAGGATTAAAAAGTCCCCAGTGGTTATTAGTCTAGTACATGCATATGAACCTATTAACCTATAAATAAATAAAAGAATGAAACCTCAAGTACTAACAATACCATCATACACAATTTGTCTGAATGGTGATATTACATATCTGCACGTTTCTGTAGTAATACTGTAAGGAAAAGTTTTTTTTTTTTTCTGTGGAAGGAAAGATCATCAACTAAATTGCCATGCCCATCAGCACTATGAAGAATGGTTGAGTCATTTGTATACTAAACAGGTTGAACCCCGACACTGTGAAGGTGCATCTTATAAATATAAATGCATAAATGTACTGGACCTCTGCAGACGTGTAGCTGGATCAACTAGTGCCCTGTGCTGATCCCCCAGCTCAATTGAAGAGAAAAAAATAGCTTTGGATTACTACAGTAATCCAGCCAATCATGACCCAGCAAATTCACAACCCCAAATATTCAAGTGAATGACATAAAAAATATCTTCAGATTATTGTAGGAAGTTGTTTGGCTTCCTGCAGTAATTCAGTCAACCCATAGCAAACAGATCTTTAAGTGAAGAAAAAGGCAATAAATGCTGAACTAAATGTACGCCTTTCTGTACTTGCATTTCAGTGCAGTAAAAAAGTAAGTGCTAGCCTCTCAATCGTACCCTCTAACACTTTGCTCCCAGGACAATCGTCCCCGTTGCCACATCCTTGCTACAATGCTGGAACCCTGACTTCAGAGCATGAAGCTTTATAGCATATGACCTGTCTTCTTTCAGTGAGGTAACTCAAAAACTGGAATAGGGAATTTGAGTGTCAGTCATTACTACAGAGTTTAAGGAACATGATACTGCAATCTGCATGGAAGAAGACTTCTGTGAGATTCTAACTTACTTCACTACAGAAAACAAACTACTAAAAGAAAGTGTAGAATGTGGTTCTTCATAGGTTAATTGGTTCATAATAGGGTAGCTGCCATTATGGGCTAGTTTAAGCCTAGCCAGTTTCCCTTTTTGTGCTTGAACAAACATGTTTCATTTGGTATAAGATTGGCCTTACCCATCCCAAGGCTGATAACTATTTATGGCCTCTAATAAGAAAAATGGGACATACCGCAGACAAGTTGAGGTGACCCATTTGTGGGATAAAGCCTTTAGTACTTGCCTCTGTCCAACAGTAGTACAGGGTGCAGTACTGGAGTAAATTTTCTATTTCCCATGCATAGATCCAAGTTGTGTTTGAATATGGATGGGAATGTATCTCATTTCACGTAGATGGGGAGTCTGTTCCACAGCAGCAGAATCCTCTGTGAGATGTATGTGCCTCTCCAAACAATTCTATTAATGTTGCAAAAGAAGTTTAGATCCCTACACTGAGTACTTCTGATTCCATTTGACTTGATGATGTGTGGTATATTCATCAGTACTGGATCAGAGGATACATTGTATGCCAGACATAGGTCACCTCTTAGCATCGGTAGGATACTGACTATAGTGAAAGGGCTAAGTGCATGAAGGAGATATTTTGTAGGCCTGGAATCCTTTAGTAAAGTATTTTTGTGGATATTTCAGTTTCTGCAAGTGTCTGGACAGATACATGCCAAAGGGGGCATTATACGCATTATACGCAATGTCTGGCCTAATGAAGACTGAGTAGAGACATACAATGACATCCTTAGTTCTAGACATAATCTCTTTGTTTATAAGCTCTGCAACACAGAAATACTTTCTTATGACAATGGACACATGTTGGTTGAAACGTAGGTCACTGTCCACATACGCTCCCAAATCCCAGACAACTGGGTCAACTCTTAGAGGAGTATTGTCAATGTCATAGCATCCTAGGGTAAATGATTACATACCTGTCAACCTCTGAGTGCAAGAAATCAGGACAAAGTCTGACAAAATGAGGGACAAAGGCCCATAAATAGGAACAGCTTTTAAATACTTCTTTTATACACTTAGAAAGTTGCTAGAGTAACAGGGCTTGTGTTAACATACATTTTCTGAAGGATTTGAAATCTGAAAATCATATGAATGTCTTTATTTAGTGATGTCAATCTTCAGATTATCCTAGGGATTTGCCAGAAAAACACAAATTTTATGAGGATTAGACCAAAAATATAAGGCAAAAATCTAGACAGTTGACAGGTATGATGCCTGCCTAAAGGATACAATAAAGCATTTTTAGCATCTAGTTTTACTCCATAATTTTGTCGCCAGTTATTTATTTGTGACAGACCTTCTTCCAGCATGGCTAAGTCAAGTGGCAATTCAATGACTGCTCCTAGCTTGCAGTCACCTGGAAACATAGTCAGCCAGAGCCCTTAATTACTGGCTTTTACTTCAGAGAATTAGATGTCAAACTGGAGGGGTCCTAACACAGAAGTAGAGGAGATTACTGCCAGCCTCAAAATAAAGCTTATTAGTGATACTTTACTAAAATGTTATCCAATGCAGGCACTACAGAAAATATGGCTGTACTGAGATATTATATGAGCAGCCAAATGGAAGAGTTTTGCATAAACTGCAGATGAGCAGGATCTGAAACGGGCAGCCCCAGGAATAGGGCATTTCAGTAAGTCAGCATGAAAGGGATTAAAGTATCTACCACCAACAGAAACTCTGTTGAAGCAATAATGTGCTTAATTAGGGAATTATTTCTTAGGTGGAAACATGAGGATATGTCATTTGCAGACTCCTAGTCCCTAAGAGGGAGTAGATCACCAAATATCACCCATAAGTTGTACATGCCTGACACACGTTCCAGTTTGCCATCTGTATAGGTTATATTTAGTGACAAAAAGGTCAGCAGGTGAATTTTGAATGGTAGCATGAATGTCTAGGATCATTATCTTGGAAGCACTGAGGTATAACCAATTATCAACAGACTAGCTCAGGAAGTATCCATGTTTGATGCAAGTTTAATTAATTAATCCAGATGTATAATCTTGAAAAAAGTGAGGTACAGCCATGTGTCATCTGCATAACCATGGCTGTTTAATCCTGTCTTATAGATGTCAACTCCAAGTGTCAGCATATATATATATATATATATATATATATATATATATATATATATATATATATATAAACGGTGAACAGCAAAGGTCCCAAAATTGAACCATGTGGCAACCTACGTGTCAGGAGAATGACTACATATGTATCATAAGGCAGGGGGCAAGCCATTGCAAAACAATACCTGAAATACCACAATAATAAATTGAATAGTCCAAAAGAATGTCTTATTAACCAAGTCACATGCTCAAAAGACATCTAGAATTATCAGGTATGAGTAACAGTAATGATCTCCTGCCTCAATAAGATAACTTAACACCCTAACAAAAGTAGCCTCTGTAATATACCTAGATGTAAAACCAGAACAGAATGGGTTTTACAGTTGACAACCACTAGGCACAAGTCCATTTGTGTATATATGGCCTTCTCAAGAACTTTGCCAACAAATGGAATGTTTCAGATTAGTGTGTAACTATACAGATCATCAAGATCTAAGCCTACCATTTCATGACTATGAGTAATATAAACCTCCATTAACTCTGATAGAAATAATGCACTCATAAGAAAAAGCTTAATGATCTGGTAAAGGGCAGTACCCAACACCTACAAGCTGATGGAAGCTTGGTAGGACAAGAGTATGGTGTCCAGATAACCAGACACAATCTGGAATCTAGAGTTATAAAGTCGTTATGATTAGGAATATTACAAACTCATATCAAAAACAAGACAAGAAACCCTGATACAGGCAATTAGAATCTCCTACAGCTGCACTTTAACTAACATTTGAGCTGATGAAGGCAAGCTTACCGACAAAGTACTACGCAGCAAGTTCACATCAACCAACTGAAAAAAGACATTCAGGTGGCAAGACATGATAGGTTGCTAAGCCTACCCACAAATTGAAGGTATGCTTCTGGGTAATCCTCCATTGCTGAGATTTCCCAGAACAAAAATAAGGAAATTTTTATGTAATCTCCACCTGGTAGACAGAATGATGATTATCCAACATGAGCCTATCTCCAACATGCAAGCACAGTGAAATCTGCTTATTAATGTTATTCTCATGCTTTTTAGAGCATGGAGCTCCTGAGCATGCTATGACTCACATGGCATCAAATGGACAACATAGGACCAGAAACTCAAGGGAGTCAGTCAAGACCCAGATTATAGGCATTGACAGCCTTATTGACTTTCTTAGTAACAAATCGTCCAAATGCCGACCAAATATTAAAGTCAATGAATTGTGACTAAAATGCAATATACCTAAAGCTTCTAAACACCAGCTGACCCTGATCCAGCAATAGCAGCTGAGGTAGATCCACAAAAAATGGAACATGCCATAATCAGACTAGGTGACAGTCCACAACCAGCACTTCAAGCATGACAAAGGAAGTCTTTAACAAAAGTAGTGACTCCTCCTCCACCCAGTGTTGAAGTTGCCTAGAATTTATCATCTGGGTGATGATAACACAAAGGAGGGAATGAAGTCTATGAACTCCTTAAGGAACATACTTACCCTGCCTGGTAGATGATGGCAGTACTTGCACATACTCTTATGATGTACTCAAAGGAGTTGGTAGTACTAAAAATGTTCTCACTCAGCTCAAAGGAAGTTTGTGGAAGATGATCACCCCACCATTAGGCTTACTGAACCTGTAACTTTGCATGACATAAAACTTAGTAGGCATGATACTGTAAAAAATTGATCCACATTAAACATCATGTCAGGTTTTGTTTGTGAAGGCAAGAGTGAAGCCATATAGAAAATCTAGTGTAATAGTAGAATTATTCCTGACAGGCATAGGATTCAAACACAACACCTTGGCTAGAGTCACAGGAAAACTGATCTCACTTACCTGTCCCAGAAGGAAAGAAAGAGGAATCAGTGGGTATATCTCGAAGGACTGCTTCGATAGTATGGCACACTTTTTTGCATCGTAGATGTAACAATGGCCAGTATCAAACTCAGATCACATCCCACAGGATTCTGGTGCTGATAGTGATGGGAACCTTTGCTATAATGACCTACTATTTCTAAGTCCTCTTTCAGCTAAGAGTTTGACATGTCAGAAAGGCTGACAAGCTCCAGTACTCCTCAAAGCTGATTCATGCAGTCTTATACTCCTTAAAAGATCACATATTGTGGACAGTCCTGTTGTGAGCACCATTAATGAGAACACTTCACCTCAGAAAAAACACAGTGTTAAGTCAAACATAAGAGAACTAGACTGCAAATGCAGATGGGTGTATATGCTGTCATCTTGGCTCCTCTTACCATCCTGTTCCTGATTATGAGCTTGTTAAGACTGCATGGCTGCTGCTAGCTCTCCAGTTTACCACATTAAGTGATTTTGTGCACAGTTATCCTCTTTGGTGAGATCATCTTAAAACCTCTGATCCTGCTGGGGCAAACTAATGATAATGGCAATGAGAGAAGTGAATCAAGCGGTCTTAAGTAATAAATCAGTTTGCATGTGGTGGCTGAACAGAGAAATGAAGCAGTTCATTAAAAACAAGCTCACAAACCAGTTTGCAATGCCCATTTCTAGCATCCATGAATACTACATGATTCTCCAGAACAAACCTGAAAAAATAACAGAATATCTGTGTCATCAACATGTCATGAGGATATCATATAACAAAAGTTATATAACATCCCATAGTATGACACATTTATCCCTTGGAAACTTTAGTTCTAGAATTGGATGACATTCTTACTTGAAGAATGACACCTCTGAGAAGGATACAGGTAAACTGCCAAGCATTGGATATTCTACTTTCCATCTGTGTGTGGAGTAAGGCCTAGTCATCATTAGCAATATATTCAAATAGGGCAAACATATATGACTACTTAGGGCACCTTTGAACCAATCACATGAAAGTTTGCAAAGGAAATGCTACCCACATATTAATGAACTTGAGAGGAGTTAATAACTGCCATGCAGATCATCACATTATTCAATGTAGAGTTATTTTATTTCAGAGACACTAAAGGCAGGCAAAAATAGCAGCTTCATTTAGCACTCATTAAGTCAAGAGAGCTTCATTTAATAGGTGACAAATGATTATCACTCATGCAGCTAGATGATGATGATCCCATTGAGATAACTGCTGTCAACTCAGCATGCCTGGAATCCATTTACTGCATCATTGAACATCACCAGCACTGATTTTCTGGAAATTACAGGGCAATTCAAAATCTTATCCAATGAAAAATATCTCATTGTACACAGTAAGATGACATCTCCGCTAGCAAAACAAGCACACCAGCAGCTCATAGTGCAAAAAAGACATAAAGCATGATGGCAGAATAACATAAAGTAATTACAGATGTGTACATACGGTTGTTTACTATTCATGCCTTATAGCCCTTTCTTTTCTAGTTTCAGGTTGGAATAGGTTCAAACTTTTGTAAAGTTTACGAGACAGAGTAAGCATTTGGACCATAATAACCTCACCAATACCCACCATCTTAGAGCGTGGCACTTTTAGTGGGGGATGAAGCCTTTCAACTTAAACTTTAAGCACATTTTTGAAACATTTCTAAACTTTGAATCTGCTGTGTAATATTTAATCAAATTTCTAAACACTCATAAATTTCAAGAAGTGGATGATACAAATTATTTCTTAAGATGCTACAAGTCACTTAAAAGCTATTTTATCACATGTACAACACAAAGTCAGTGCTATAATGATAGATATTTTTCCAATATTAAAATAATAGTAAGTATAATATATATATACATTCACTCTTTTATTCATTGTAATATGTAAATGTATATATTAATCTAAGCATGTATCTTGTCTTCTATGCTTCTTGGAGCCAAGGGTCATGGTTGAAAAGAGTCAAATGAATGACTAACTCACCTACCCCTTAATCAACTATAAATAAATAAATGTAGCCTTCAGCACCATATAGCAAAATTTAATTATGATATTCATTGCACAGAAAAAAAATAAGATGCACATGAAAGCAATCAGATGCAAGAAACTCAAAACCTAAGAGTATGTTGAATGTTCTTAAAGGGTAAAGCTGAAAACCTGTCAATAAAGTCAAAACCATTTATTTTCTTGGTTTAGAGCAATGAAAATGTTTCAGATAATTTAGAAGACGATGACACCATTAAAATCTAAAAGTACTAAAATAAGAACAAAACAATGTGTGAATATTATCAAGTCACTGTTTCATAGTCAAACTACAGAAAGAAAATGAAACATCTTATAAACTGTCTCCTTTTCACTGCAGAAAACGTCCTGGGAAAATTCTAGTATGAACTCTGACTGTATGATGGGGCAGCAAACATAATATTCACTGAGCCAGATCCAAGAAAAATAACAGGAAAAGATTAGGACCATCACATTTGTTTTTTCCAAATAGAAAATCTCCGGGATTCATGAACCTTGCGCCAGGCGCCAGCATAGCGTCGGCGTTATAACGCCAAATATGGCTGCTTAGCGATTCAGGTATGAATGAATTCCACGTGCACTACCGGCGTGTGCCGGACCGTCTCCGCCCCCGGCGTAGGTATGCAAAACACACTGTGTGCGGTATTGCACCATGCAAATGAGGGCAAATAGCGATCCACGAAGTGGCGCAGGCGTAGCGTAAGGGCACGGCAATGTAAACCAAAAAAAAGGGTTTACATTTGCCCAAACATACCGGAGGAGTAACGGAAGGCTGTCAAAGTCAGGTATCATATAGGTGCAATATGCCAATGTGGAAAGGCACCGAGAATGTCCAAAGAAAATATGCACAAAATGTAAAAATGACATAAATGGCACGTATGTAGAAAGAACAGCAGACCCGGGATATGTGCACAGAAGTTGCAAAGCAATGAAATAATATGACAATGTCCTAAAAGAGCAGTAGAACACAAATCAGCTGCACAGCCACCACACACCATAGTATGTATGTAAAGCTGCAACCCCAGCGCAATGGTTGTCAAGGAGTGGTGGCGGTGTCGGCGCCCGTAACCATGTATTAGTAGTCAATTCCATGCAAATGAGGCAGATAATAGTGAATCGCAAAAGCGGCGTAAGGATGGAGCAAGCGGCGTGGCGGTACTACACCGAGGAGTGGCCTACGAGATACATGTCAACCACAGAGGGTGTGCCACTGTAGGAGGAAGGATATTGGAGGTCAGCAAATCTGGGCTGTACAATGCACATCACAGCATCAGGACTGGCGTGTTAGGAAATAGATGCGCTGAGAGTACAGAATGCGGCGTACAAATGCATGTGCGAGGATGACTCGTTCCCTAAACCAGTCATGTGGCGGCCTCACCGTCAACAACCACGGATATAGGAAGGTAATGCGGAGAATCTGAGGAAATCACGGAAGCAGTGTAAATGGATCCGTAATGAGCAATTAACACCAATCAATGCAGGAAGGGCAAGCGCCCGGCAGCTGATAACTCTGCATGCAGACTCCTGCATAACGGGAAAGGGAGGCATATGAGTGCAAAGATAGTAGGGGATGTAGTAGAAATGCAAAGAGCAAAGAACCGAAATAGCACAGCCAAGTACAGAGGTAGCATAACTGCGGCTGCAGATAAAATGCATCATATGCCATGTGCCTGCAGGATGCAGTAATGTAAGATGCCAGGCGAAGGCAATGCAGGCAACTGTAATGTAACACTACAGGCAGTACCGTTGCAGTTGCAAGCGTAAAACCACGGAAATAATCCGTGGATCTGACGCCTGACACACCCAATGACATCACCGGGTATACAGCACAACAGTATTAAATGTGAATGCACACAACACACAGCGATTTCCCAAGCGCCGCACCGTAGGGTGTAAACAGGCGGGGAACTTTTAATATGTATATGCTGGGTGCCGCCGTGGCCGTGATGCATAGGTATGTGGCAGAGACAGGCGGAGTTGCGGAGGGTGGTGCCGACAACTACCGTAGGCCTCACAGGAGAAGGAGAGTGTTCAGACCAAGGGTGACCTACCAGGGGCTGCGAGACCTGGAGATAGTAGGGCGCTACAGGGTGGACAGGGACACGTTACAGCAAATAGTGGAGCTGTGCGGCGGCGCCTGAGAACAAGAGACAACAGAGGGCACTCCACCCCAGTGGACACAAAGGTATGTGTGAGCTTGCGAATACTGGCTACAGGTACCTTTCAAAGGCCCACCGGGGACATAATGGGCATCTCACAGGCATCAGCATCCAGGGTACTACACCAGTTCCTGGATGCCATGTTACCACATGCCCATGAGCACATACATTTCCCCACATCTCAGGAGGTTGGCTAGCAATATCGCCGCTTCCACCGTGTGGCACAATACCGGAGGTCCTGGGTGCGATAGACTGTGCAGCACATAGAAATTAAGTCACCACCGGGGAGCAGGGTAGGCGCTACATAAACCGCAAGGGATACCCCTCCATCAATTGCCAGGTCGTGTGCAATGCGCGGGGCATTATTATGGATGTGTGTGCTGGCAGCCCTGGAAGCTACCACGACTCCCATATCTGGCATGCCTCACAGCTGTATCAGGTATTAGCCAGGGGACATCACACAAGGTCACCTTGTGGGGGATGCTGGCTACGCACTGGAGCCGTGGTTGATGACACCCATCAGAAATGCACACACACACATGCAAGAACGCCATAATGAGGCACACGCACAAGCGAGAATAATCATAGGCGTGTGTTGGGATGTTGAAATCACGGTTCCGGTGCTTGGATACATCCGGTGGAGCCTTGCAGTACTCTCCAGGCACAAGTGCCCACATATTCATAGTATGTTGTATGCTACACAATATGATTCTGCGGAAACAGCTGCTGCAGGGACATAATGCGGAGGGCCACCAAGCCCGCCACAACTGCCAGGGCAAGCACAGGCACAGGGCGTTCAGCGCCATGGACACACTGAGCCAGCCCCAGTAGGTAGACAGAGGCGTACCCAATATGCCTACGCCCTGGCAAAGAGGAGCATAGCACATACTTTGACAGTGTAGGCCCCCTGGACTGACACCTTCTGACCTGCACACACAGTAAAATGGGCGCCACACAAACATGTCCGCCCGTAATGTGTACCGTATGTGCGGACGTATGTGTGACTCCAACAAAGGCACCGCCCAAACACTGCACACCCAATAGCCAGCAGAGCATGGAGCCAACACCTCAACGCGCCCGGTTCTACAGCACAGGCGTAGCCGTATGCTGCCACTATCGCCGCAAGTCGACCACATATGTACTCATGTGCATACACAGATACGGAAATACATATCAGTACACATGTAGAAATATATGCGCATACACAGATATAAAGTACAACAGGGTAATATGGAACCCAGGGATGCAAGTTCACAGATAAGTAAGGCGAAATCACCACATAGTAAACATAGTGACCGACAACCCGATCATCCTGGAGGGTGGGCAGGGCAGGTAACGCCAACCATGGAAATGTTAACCTGCATCAATACATATCCGCGTGTCGGGATGGTCACCAGTCCACGGTACAGTAGCGGGATATGTGTAGGGTTACCACCTGTCCCACGTTGTGAGGACAGTCCCCTTTGGGCAGTTGTGTCCTGCAAAAACATTGACAAAATGGCAAATGTCCTGAGATTGTAGGACAAAACTATTTCCCATAATTTCTTTATTAGTTGCATAAAACAGTTATTTTGTAGAAGAAACATCTAAATATGATAATAAACAGAATAAGCAACTGTAATGCTACAGGTTTGTATTCTGTCAAAAAGTGAATTGCTGTCCTTTGTACTGGCCGTGGGTATGTGTTTGCATGCAAAATCTGGCGTTTCTACAAAAATGTCCCACTTTGGGTATTTGAAAAGGTGGCAACCCTAGATATGTGCGTGTCATATCCATAGGATATGAGTCTTGGAGATACACGCCGCCACCGGCGTCGATAGCGTAGGTATTGTGTTCAACCGTCGGTCTGCGGCGGAAAGCATACCAGTGAAGTGTGCGACATTATGAGGCGTACCTCATTTGGGGTGTAAAACAGTTCATGTTCCTCGCAGTTCCTCCAAGTTCCACATTGAAAATGTCTGTCAAACATCCATTGTTAGGAATGTATATAAATGACATCCTGGTAAATAGAATGTACTCATAGTAAGTCAGTAAAGGTTCTTCACTGTAAGTAAATCAGCATATTATAATCAACCTATGACCTACTTAGCTGAAGTTGTCACTATGCCATTACTATGTGTTCCACATTATGCCCATTTGTTTCACATTACTACTGTGTGTGTTCCTCACTCTGGAAATAGAAGGTTGACAGCCATGGCGGCAATATGTGTATGTGTGAGGTGAGGTTGTCGTGTGTTCCGCTGTGTGTGTGTAATGTGTGTGCCAGTGTAAACTGTGTATGTAGATGACATGTCACAGGCGGAGTGTAATAACAGGCGTAGGCATACAGTACAGGAACCATAGGCGTATGTACAGCAGTACCCACAAAGTAGTACTGACATCTCCTCAGTGGCTATGCGTGGCGGCGTAAAAGCGATGCAAAGCGGAAATGTCCCAAAGTGTACCACAGGGCCATAGCCAACAGGAGATGCCAAGGGCGCCTGTTCAAACCCCGACCGTAGGGATGGGGGCCCTAAGGTAGACTCCACGGTCCGTCGGCAGCGTTACACAGCATCAGGCATGTATGCGAAAATACGAATGTGCTATCCGGCACCGATCGTGAACACTTACGGTCCGTAAATACCGCGGTGTGTAAGCAAAGCGGCACCACGAATAGGAGGCTACGGTAGCATACAGGCCGCCCCAAGTATAGGACCACATTCACCGTAACTATCAGCGACAAAATGCCAATGGATAGTAGGCGCGGACGAACATCCGCAGATATATAACCGATGTGAAGGAGGAATCGTGCAGGAAGCACACATGCAGGCGATACCGACAGCAGGCGACATCAACAAAACAAACATTCCCGGAACAACAGACAGGTAACCCGCAGCTCCCCAAGCAGGGATGGAGCACACACACAAGCATATCTGGTATGTATAAATGCAAGACTCACACCCGTACCCGTCACCCACATCCGCAGATATACCCCATTGCACATATCAAAGGGATAACAGCTAAAACCGTAGCAAACACATACAGGCAGTGAATGACAGCGGCATACCCACAACAAGCTCCTGGGAAACACTAGCAGCGGCTGATGCATCCTTGCATCCGCTATGTACAGGAAAATAACAGCTATGTAACACATCTGAATGCACAACGCCATCGACAGGCGCCGCCAGGACACGGGGACCCACATGTCGAACACAATACCATACTCAACACACACAATCCACGGCTAACACCACAGCGAAATGTGCCCGACACCACACATAGCGGATGCAGTCACACAAACATGATACAATACATACCATCCTCACGAAGGTATTGCAAATAACCAACGGCCACGAGGAAAGAACCATGGGCTAGTGCCGGCGTAGCGAGCGAAAGGAAGGGGATCACCGCCGATATGCGCATAAGTACACACCGAGGAACAGCTATTGGCCTGATTAACACACATGCCTCAGGTGACGGCGAATATAAGGAAGACTCCTGGATATTCAAACCGTATGTTCATACCGAACTAACACGAATAGAGAAGGAGAAACAAGGGAATAGAGGCGAACTCAGAACAAAAGGCGGAAAGGTATGTCGAACCCACGACATGTACTGGTGTGTAGCATACGATCGTATGGCGAATCTGTACAGTATGTGAGCGGTGTGTGTAGGTAAAGATACCTGTCCATCAGGCAGAGAGGCGAAGGTTGGATATGTAATGCTAAAGCAGCGCAGCATACCAGCGACTGTGGACAGCGTGTGCACAGCAGTGGGACAACATGTACACACCGGGATAACCCCAGGTTCGACTTGCCACCTTTTCAAATGGCCAAAGTGGGAAATCTTGGGACACACATCAGATGTTACAGGTGGACACATACCCATGGTCAGTACAAAGGTTAGAACTCTACTCTTTTGCATAAAGAAAAGTGTAGTCTTGTAGCAGTTAAGTTGCTTATTGTGTGTCTTGTAACATTTAGGAATGTACATACATAAATAAGTATGTGATGCAACTCTTACATAAGAATGGCATATAGTGATGTCCTACAATCTCAGGACATTTGCCATTTGTAATATATTTTGTCAGGACACAACTGCCCAAGGAGGGACTGTCCCTTGCAAAGTGGCACAGGTGGTAACCCTACCCCAGGTCTGCCATAGGGGTTGCAAACACAGAACAATGCCACCACCCACGCTGATGCTGGCAGTGGATATCCAACAATGAAGTGCCACAGCAGGGGATAGGACATGTATGTATAGTGTCACAGCACACATGTGCATGGGCATATACCATCGATGTCATCACGGAATGTCGCGGCGTGCACGTATCACGCAGTAAGGCGACTATGTCAATTATGTGTAATGCAAAGCTGTCATGATGGATATGTTCACAAATCATAGACAGTATCACAGGCATAGCATGCATGATGGGCGATGGCCTAATGTTATGTACATACACAAGATATGTATGGCCTGCACATATGGGACAATGTAGTAGCAGAATAGGTACCGAAATGGAGGGAACAGCAAGTGACCATGTCCAAGCGTTCCATAGCAGGTGCAATGTGTGCCACAATGATGTCCAGCAGGGCCGTGTGTAAACACATGTGCAATGTACACAGTACTGACACCCCCATGGTAGTGTCCACTGAGCGGCAGAACTGGATGTCAACTGTCATGTCTATACAGTGCGTCCGCTGTGGTGGTACCATGGGTCTGTGTCACCCTACCAGCAAGGAAGCTATCACATGACTAGTGACACAGTGTGCCCCTGTGGGATGTGCACAGGACCTATGTCCCACAGCATGGTGTGTGTCCAGTCTGTGGATGTCACACAGGCGCCGGGCTGAGCAATGTGGCATGTGTGCACACATGCAGGACTGCTCCTCCCACCCTGCCCACTGCAAGCGCCATGTAGGAGTACTACATGCATCAGTACTGCGGAGAACATGGCCCATGGCAGAGTAGATTACACCCCTGTGTTAGTGGCATGCAGGTGAGCACAGATGTGTTACATGACTGTCATTTGCATATGTAAACTGTCTGAGCTGGGTAGAGAGCACAGCATGACTATACTGAGACATGTAACGTTGTATCCATTGTGTAAGGTACACCACACATGTGTTATTGTAACACGGCCTGCGTGTACATGTGTGTATGGCACTGGTACAAGGGCACCCAAGGTATCAGCTAGACATACGGTCCAGAAATCGTGGTCCTGCACATGTGTACCACGCCATGGTGTAATATGGCAACCACAGCACCATGTGGGCCATGTGTGTGTACATCAACCATGTACAGCGTGATATGCCTGTATAGGGACAGTATCCATGTGATACACACCGCATGACTGTCAGTATGCAAAGGTGATGTGTATGCACTATGTGTGATGTAACTGATGCAATGATATCTACATGATATATCTGCCACACTGACACCTGTATGGGTGTCAGCAACATGAAGTAGGATGAGCTAGAATGCTGCCAGGTATGTAGAAGTGGTATATGTAGGCATGTACAGTACTGTGTGACAGCAGGTAGTGTATGCGTATGCAAATACTGAGCATGAGGGGCCACATGTCTGAGGACCGTGCAATGTCACCGTCCCTGACTTGTTGTCGATAGCATGATATGCCTGCACCAGTGTGTGAACTGTACAGAAGGCACATGGCGTAACATCCCGATACATAGAGTGCGATGTGATGCTGGATGTGTACACTGGCAATAGCATAAAGTGGAATGGTGCTGAAGGGCAAAAGCGGATCATGTCTGATGTGATACCCTCTGTACCACCCCAACCACCCATGCAATAATATGACAGGTGGCCAGCATGGGATGTGGTGTGCTGTGGCGCACAGAAGCCCAACAAGGGTGCCAGGAAAGGCATGCAGGTAGTCAATGAGTGTGTGAAGCATGTATGTCAAGATGTGGCCCAGTGCCATACTGAATGGCCCAGTCATGGGTGTAGAGATGCAGCCCCATACGTGCAATGCAGTACCATCCATGTGTAGTGTGATAGATGTGGTAGTGTGGTGGTCAGGGTGCACAGCGTACATGAATGGGCTAGCAGTCACTGACGTGTGCTGCTGCAGAGACATGTAACAGCCAGGTTGGCGGGATACAACAACTACGGCGGTTTGAGGTGACATTGGGACTGTGTTCCCGGACATAACATGTGCATGGCAGTACTATGTATGTGTCCACAGGGTTAATACAATGTCCAGCCAAGGATTGGAACCCTGTAGTGAGTGAGAGTGTGTATTGTTGGTAGGTACCCCATTGGCAGGCACGATGACAGCAACATCTGTGTCGTCAATGCCTGCATGACCGTGGTATGCTGCATTGAATGTGGATGTAGTCAAACAGCAGAGACATACCACCACACTGCGTGAGGGCCCACACTGCAATGTCTGGCAGTCATGTGTAGGTAGCTAGCTGTGGAGTATGTCATGCACCATCAGGACACACCATGACTGTCAAGTGACACACAACACACAGGTGAACATAACTACCGTGCAACAGCCTGCACATGTGCCCATACAGCACGTGTGCATGGAACAGGAATACCACTGTGGCGTCTGTGAAAAGGCCAGTACCACCATGTCTCAGTGTGGAATAGCATGGTCCCTACCAGTGTGTAAATGTAGCAGAAGTGCACTGTGATCAGTGTTGGCATAGGCACGTAGACTGTCCATCGTACGGGGTGCCATGCCATCAACTACCACTGTCAGTGGATGTCAGTAATACCGGCTGTAGTGTGTATGTACCATGCATGCTGCTATGGTTGTGTGTTTAGGGTGTGGCTAGCAGGGATGGTAAGCATGGATGTTCAGCAAACAGAGGGGAGGTGTGTAGGCCTAGCACACAGACACATGGAGGTTTGGTGCATGCTGAGGGTAGTGTAGGTATGGTATGTGTCGTGTAATGTGTCACCCAGCTATGCGTACTGCATGGCCAAGCATGTGTGGGTACATGGGAGTCCATACTAGGGAAGGCGTGTTGCTGGCAATACATAGCAGTAGCAACTGTCCTAGGTGCAATGTACAGTATGCCAACCCGACCGGCATGTAACCTGTGGTGTACAGTGTATTCACTGTCGCGTGTCACAATGTGCGTGGCGACCCACGAACATGGGTATCTGAACATGGACTACCTATGATGCAATGTGTCATGGGAATATACAGTATGTGTGTAAATCACGGTGTGGTGTGGGAACCACCCACCCGTGTGTGTTACAGTCAGGTATGTGCCTGGGAGGTATGATCTGTGTACAATCTGGACTGGCAGGTGTGCCGTGTAGGGCATGGAGGCAGGTCCCAGGCACTGCAGATAAATGACATGTGTGCTGTACTGTGTGTGCAGTGCTGAGTGTACAGCACAGTGGAGGGTGTAAGCATTGTCACACATCACTGCATGCTGTGCCTACCTGTGACAGCCCTGCGGAGACAGACATGTGACACCGCTGCACAGGCAGCATAGCATGTGAAGATGTACATGTGGGCTGCACACCTTAGGCAGATGTCCGGTAGTGTGGTTGAACACGACTATCAGACTGGACAAACAGCACATGCCTGCATAACAACAGTATGACCATAGTCAACAGTCCCAGTGACAGAGTAGGCCAATGTAGACTATCCCTGCATGCAGACCACTGGCTACTGGACACCTGGCTAGACACACACCTGGAGGGTTAATTCACCATTGAGCCATCACATGTCCAAGTCCATGTGGGCGTACAATGTCATCACAGGGTGGTCACAATAGCAGGTGGCAAGGCAGAACCACGGTGTACCAGGTGATGTGTCATGTGTGCATATGTCGACTAGCACAGCCGTTCACATGTCTGCAACATACTGGTGCACGATGTATACTGTTACATGATGAATGGAACTGCACTGTCACCCACTACAGGGCCATCTGACACAGGTGTGTTGTGACTGGTGTAACCCATGTTTGCACAGGATACACACTGCTGTTGTAGGCAGCCATGCTGGTGGCCACCAGTGATATATGCAGTGGTCATACAGACATACCGTACACAGTGTTCATGCAGGAATGTCCATTGTCGTGGACGATGTGCTGCTATGTGAATGTAGGTGTTTGTTGTGAATGTCACACATCCAGAAGACACCATCTGGTGCAGTCATGGTTGTCAACACCGGTACACACAGCCACAGCAGTCAGAACCCAGTCCTGACAATGTGTGTCAGTCACCCTCGTACTGTGTGACATATGTGCACATGGCGGAACACCTCCCACTGTCATCTAAGCTGGCTACATGATGGCTGGAATGTGCTGTAGAAATGTACAATGCTGGTAGCCGAATGAAGTACCTGGAATCAGACACAGTACGCTATGTCAGCCATGTAAACCATGCACAACAATGACGCCCAACAGACACAAACAATGCATTGACACATGGAACATGTGCACATGACAACCCCAATGAGGTATGTTGCACATATTGATGTACAATTGTCATCTATGGCCATAGCATGGATGCAGACACACATACTCCACAGGTAGTACCATGTGATGTAGGTAGGGGGGCATTGCTCGTGTACATGTCACAGTAGATGTCCACACACATGTCCTGCATAGCCGTCATGTAGGGGTAGCTGTGGTATGTGACAACTGGACATGCCCATACAAATTACCATGTCCCACAGGAGATGTGTTAGGTGTGTACCACATGTGACGTGCTGACAACAAGCTGCGATGTGTATGGCTGACGGTGTACCTGTGTGACATTGTCTGTGATGGGTGCAAAGGCACATAGTATCGTATTGCATGCACACAAGCCCCACATAGGTGCATAGCCTGAACATACAGTACAAGGAGTGTGTGGGATGATAGCAACCCACAGGTGGAGATGGAGTGCGGACGGCGGCCCACAACCACATGTGTGTGTGCGGTGTTCACGTCCACGACACATGAGCATCTGAGAGGCTAAGCGTCACAGCTGTACAGGGTCGCATGCATATATGTTCAGCAACATCCCTGTATGTCCCACCACTGGCCCGTGGACGATGGACACCAACCAAATGTGCAGATATGAGATGTGCACAGCACATCACAGATGCCTACCGTAGAACAGGCCTACCATGTACACATGTGCACAGTAGGTCTGCGCCACCTGCAGTCAAACACGTTAGGTGCCAAACCACACCAATAGTCCAGGCAATGACACAGATGGGCGTGCATGCCTGTGTGTATGTATGTCTGTGAATGCCTCCGGCATAGCAATATAGCTGTGTCACCGTTGTGAACAACAATATGAATGGGTTGTATGTGTGAGGGTGCATCATATGTGTATGGTCAGATCGGCGATACCATCAGTGGGCCTGCTATGTGAACATCCCTGTCCCCATACATGGATACCTCTGCTGAGCCCAACACCACATTCACAGAGGGAGGGATGGCGGTGTGTAGTGCAGCAGCAGACATGTGGGTGGCAGCGGGCACTGGATGTACACATATGTGTTACCCACATCAGTTCAGGCAGCCATCCATGTGCATGGGATAGTGGTGTGTGTCCACATACAGCACTGTGTCGATCAATATCCCAGCACATAGCACCTGCCAGGGCTACAGTGTATGCATGGATGTGTGATACCTGCATGCACCAGACACACCCTCAACAAGCAGTGTACAGCATACCTCGCTCGAGGACAGTGCCCACACCATGGTGATAAACATGTTGAATGTCCATATTCACACAGCTATGACATATGCAATGGACAGCCACCCTGCCAATACCGTCAACCCCAGGTGGATCACACCCAGTGCCATGTATGTGGCATACCCTGCCATATCATGCAGAGCTGACCAGCAAGGCTGCATGAGCTATCACAGTCCCACATGGTGCAATGGACAAAAGGCACTCTCACTATCAACCATACACAGCAGTAATGTGGCGGCGATGCACCCTGTCATGTTACAGGTGCTGTGTGATGCTCTGCACAATGTGTGTGTGTACATGCTATGCATGGCCTTTCCTGCTAATGTGTCATGGTTACACATTGCTCCATGTCTATCACATATGCAACACAGGTGAGCTGTGGCAAGTTGTCCAGCACCCGTACAGTGCTGTGTGGAAGTACATGGCACAACACATGCATGTGCAGGTGTCCATGTGTATGTGTACAGTGCGCTGCTGGCGTTCACAATGGACACAGCCGTGATGTGTACTGACATATACACAGCGTCCAGGTGAACAGTACCACAGATGTCACATGGGGACCTATGCCAACTGATATGGACATAGGTGCAGCCAGGTACACATGTCCATGGCAGGCTAACATCTACATGGTGCGTGTACAGTGTGATGGGGTGGCACACAGATATGATGTGACACCCAGTGCTCAATGGTGTGAAGCCAGAACATCGGCTGTGTCACTGCCACGATGCCCTTCACAGATCACTGTGCAGATGTCGTACATGTCATAGCAATGTATTTCCAACAGTATGCCAGCACAGCAGTGTGAATGTGACCTGCCACCATCATTATGTCTTCCAGATAATGCCACGTTCCGTCTTCCACCATTCAGCCGACAGGAGGAGGAGGTGATCATTCCATACCTCCATGGCAACCACGCCGCCCTATTTAGCCATGTGCCACAGCAGGCACAGGACCGGCAGGAGATGTGGGAGGAGATGTGCAGGAGGGTGAACAGCGTGGGCGTAAACAACCGCAGCTATCAACAAATCCGCAGGCACTGCACAGACCTGATCCGGCATGCAAGACAGCGTGCGCTGCAATCGCCAGGCAACAGCGTGGGACAGGTGGTGGGCCACCAACCCAGCCCCACTCACAGCCGCGGAGGAGCTCCTGGCCAGTCTGGGGACACCCGCGGAAGAACACGCAGAAACACTTGCGTCCATCGTGGAGGTGGGTGTCTCGAGATATGAGCCTGGAGCCGCATGGTAAGTCAGTGTTGCATGTTTGTATGATAGGCGGCGTGGGTGTGGGTGTCATAGTACAACACATGATATAGCAATACATGCCAGGTATATGGCCACACAAGATGCAAACCATAGTATGCTATGTTGTGTTAGCAGACATGTGCATAGCACATGCTACCACACATGCATGATGTGAGATGCACAGTGCTGACTGTGGAGATAGTAAGGGCTAATGTGTATACCTTTGTGCAATGCCTTTACAGGTTCGTCTGGCGTGTCGCAAGGACAAGGGTCTGTTGCAGGTAAGTCTGTTGCTAGTCAAAGGCATGTTCTGCTGTATTGATATTCCCCATGTGTCTAGGCATGACATGCTCACCTGTGTGTGCCCCAGTCACGGTATACAGCTCGCACCACCCGACACACACAACACCCATGTACAGTAGATACACCCGTTAGCGTGCTATGACACCACACAACCTATTGGTGTGTTACGTGCAGTCAGCTATGCATACAATGGTGTAGGTGTTACACAATGGCTGCATGTGTAGTATGCATTGGTATGCCAGTGCAGTATGCACACAGTACCACATAGTGAGCTGTGATCTGGCCAGAGCACAGGTGTTACCAATGTGACCCATGCCCCTGCATCGGGTGCTGCGTTGTGACATGGCACATGCCATGTCCCATGCGTGGATGTCTGGCTGCAGCATTGTCACACCATGACATGACCTATGCACAACATAGCAGACATCCACACTGTCAGCATATCCGTACAGAATGTGACACCTCACACTACTATGGTTGTATGTCACATGGGCCACCACAGGGCCGTGTGCGCGATGTCTACCACACACAATAGTCAATGACTCAGACAGACAAGGCCATGGTTGATACCTACAGGCATGTTGCCACACAGCACATCCACAGTGGGTACTCACCGTTGCACCCTGTACACACATAGTGGGTTCATCACTGTAGTGGACCCCCTGGACATCCAATGTAGTACACCAGTGACATGGAATGCCTCTCCACAGCTACTACAGGTGCCTCCAATGTCCACCATATCGTGCTGCTGAGCATCTGAACTGACTTACAGACATGGCAATGTAATGCGTCCAGGTCACGCATCGCACAGACACATAGCTGTGTCCTGCTACTGTGCAGTGGCACAGAGCCCGCACTACACACTGTACAGCTATGCACACAGCTCACAGCAAGCGTACCTGCACAGACATCACTGTTACCCATACATTGTATCTGTAGACTGTACACATAACACTGCACCGTGACAGCCATTGTGATGTGGTGCATGCGGTGGGTCACCATCGTCACATGTCCACATGATACCGCACATGTTTGCGGTGTACATTACATACTGTCGGCAGCCATGTGTACTCTCAACTTCGCCAGCGGCCACCACGGTGTATCACGCTGATGCATGCAAACTACCATGAATGTGTGTACTGCATGCCTACTAAATGACACCTGCCTGTTGTACTGTCCCCACCAGGGCAGTGTACATACTGCCACTATGAATGTCTGGTCTGCATTCACTGGTCTGTGTTGTGTGAATGCTGCATGCCACCTGCATTATCACATGCATGCTGTGTGTGTGTGTGTGTGTGTGTGTGTGTGTGTGTGTGTGTGTGTGTGTGTGTGTGTGTGTGTGTGTGTGTGTGTGTGTGTGTGTCTGTGTGTAACCGATGGTATGTCTTTGTATTGACAGGTGCTGTAGGTGAGTTCCCCTCCTGCGGTCAATCTGATGCTAGTGTCCCCACAGATACTAGTGGTGATGACCATGTGCATGAGGCACAGGCAGGGTCGTCACAGGCAGACACTGTGCCACTGGAGAACATCACACATCGTCCCTTTCATCCCGCTGCGGTTCAGATGCCGACACATACCCCAACACCGTTGACCATAGATGACGGTCAGTCAGCGTCTGTTGTCCCGAGCAGGAATGTGTGGTGGCTGCAGAAGGTGTGGGTACACCGCGATGTTGCCAGTGTAAGGACTGGTGCAGTGCCACGCAGGCATGTGGCAGGTGCTGCTCGTGGGGAGCACCGCTAGACATACACCTGCCGTACAGGGTGCAGCAGCTGGTATAACCAGGCGCATGTTCCAGACTGTAATGGCGGGCGCAGGCACGTGCCGAGCGGCAGAACCAGGAAGGGCAGAGGCTGCAGAGGTCCGCAATCCGTACCCTGAATGACAACATCCAGGCATTGGCGAATGCACAACAGCATCTTGCCGATGTTCTGGATAGGAGATTGGGTGACATGGCTGGTATCCTCGACCGAGGCATGGCCATCCTTGGCGTCGCAGTCCGTGCAGGAACACCAGTTAGGGGTGAGGCATAGGGCACGTGGGCGTGTGCCAGCAACACCACCTGCTGCAGGTCAGCGTGTGCGTGCCACCTCCCATGCCCACCCAGACAGTGCTGGTAGCAGCAGCAGTGCAGCTGCTACTACACCATCCACACCAGGACAGAGCAGGCCGCGTGGGCGTGGCCCTGGGCGGCCCGTCGTGGAGCGCGTTTCCAGCGGACATGTGACATCGGAGAGTGGACAGTCCGTACCTCCACCCGGTCGTGCCCGTGCGACCCCAGGCGAAGCGGGTCAGGTCGCCGCCCGGCGAACACAGTGAGCCGTAACACCTGCACTGTACAGTCAGGGGCTGCCAAGCATACCCGTGTAGGCATCACAGATGACTGAACTGTGTACACACACACCCACACACAGCAGACACAACTGTAGGGCTCCACCACACCCACATGCAATCTACATAGTCATGCCCACTCAATGCACTGGCCCTTACACACACACATGATGTCATCCATTGGTACAGCCCATGCCTGTGGTGCACATACCACCCTGTGCATATGATGAAGTCTCTGCCGCATAACTGTGAGCTACACCATCACTGCGGTTAAGCTAACATATTCTGATGCACAGGGTGGACACGATAGTGAGAGGTGTATGTGATACCTGTGTCCGCATACTACGTGATGTGTATGTTGTGGTGTGTGTGTATGGCTGGTGACAGGTATGTATGTGATGTGGGTTGTGCACGGACATCATGCAGCAGACATACCATGCAGGACAGGTGCAGCATTCATTGATATGTGTACACAGTATGTGTGGTGGTTACATGTGTAGCACCATGTCGGTGCAGTTAACCCGTATGATACTGATGGTGTACTTGCTCGTGCCGACTGGGAGCACTGTAATTAGTTCCCCACGTGTAGTCGTGCGGTACCCACAGGCATGTCTGGCAACATCAGCATAGCACAGTTACCCGCATCCGGCATGGACCCGTACATAGGTACATAGGCGCACATGAACGTAACAGGATATGTGCCCTACGACATGTGTGGACCTAGCATGACTGTGTGTGGCGTCTAACACCCCTCAGGATGGGGATGCCATATCCATCAGTCCCCAGTCCCTGGTCTAGCAGTGACACACAGAGGTTGCCTGGCGCATAACTATCATCACACATCCACATGTCATTAGCAGTCCTGGACAAAGGCAGTCAGGGCCTTTCCTTCACATGGCCTGGCACTCCTCCCGTGTTGTAGGGATGTCTGGCCGTTAACCCTGTTCCCCCAGCACGTCCCACTCATCTTTGTGTTGAGGTGTCTGACAGTCGCTTCTGTGCCCGTGTTTGCATGGAGCCTGGGAGGTGGAATGTGCCCATGTCACCCAGGTCAGACATGGCCGTGTATGTCAGGCACAGATCACCACGGAACAGCTGTGCTGTGAAGATCCACAGCGGTGTCCCCTTGGCCGTGCAGCTTGTGACACATGTCCTAGCACCGTCATCCCGTCTTGTGGAGCGTTTGCGGTCCTTCCGAGTGCTGCAGGCGTCAGGTTAGCTACAGGCCACATGTGCCATTATGCGCAGTCATTGCTCTGGTGTGTGATGTGTACAGGGGTACAATGAACACCCTGATGTGGTTGCCATTCCATCCAGACCAGGAGGCCACAATGGAATGTCTTCACACCCACATTGCCATTGTGTGTGTTGACAGAGGTTGCCGACAGGTGTGGTAGCCATTTCCTGAACCGTCCACCATCTTTAATGGCGTACCACCTACATGTGACATTGGGACGAACATGTCCTTCACACTGGGTAGGGCTGCACCTTCTCTGGCATTTAGTAGCAGGCCATGGCTCTGGCACCAGTCATCCTTGTCTATGGCGCCCTAGGTGGATGTCCGTGTAACATGGGGTGTTGGGTATGTTGGCGGTCGTAGTCATCTGCATACCTTGTCTGCTACAATCCCCTATGATTGCATGCACATTGGAAGGTCGGATGCCATATGGCAGGGGCACAGGAGTGAGCCCTGTGGGCCTCCACTGGGTCCAGATATGAGTGTGACAAGGCACCTTGAGCACCAACCCTGTGTGGTGTGACCTCCAACCTGTCTGAGAAGCATCGGGTGACATATGTCCCCACATGTATGCTGGCGAGCCTTTCTATGGGTCCCATGTGTAGTGTGCTCTGATCGCTCCTACCAGGTCATGGTACTGTGTGCAAACCCACGTATCCCCATCAATGGCCTTGGTGACCACTCCAGACTGGGCGAGCAGGTTGGGAGGCAGGATCCGCCCTTGACTATGTAGTTGTGGGTATGTTCGGTATTGGCTGTACACGCTATCTGTAACCATGGCCACCTGTATGGACCTCCACACAGCTTTGCAGACAACACTTGTCAAGCGTATAGGGTGTGGCTGTTGACAGTCCATAGGAGCACTACCCTGGCATAGTGGGACCACAGATGCCATATGGCATCCATTGGGGACATAGCCCATAGTAAGGCTAACATGACACAGTGGCGCATGTGTGGGCGAGGGCCTCAATGAGGATGGATAGCACACAGCCAGGGACACCATCGGTGCCCATTGCTGGCGTGTCAACCACCATAGAGATATGGGATCACTCAAGGCCATATGACATGTTTGGGAGGATACACTCTGGTGGGATGGATATGTTCCCTGTTGGGGGATGTATGCATGGAACATGTCCTGTGGTTTGCAGACAATGTCTGTGGGTGCAGTGACTGTTGTACCATTCTGGACCATTTCCAGGCAAGTCTGTGTGCCCCAACCATGTCCTTACCACAGTTAGGGAAGGCCCTGTGGTTGTCTCATGTGCCCTCTGCAGTACCACTCCCACAAGCGGACCTGGATGATGGTATGTGGGGCCGTATGGTGGCCGGTATGAATGGGTGATGGTTTCCCTGGTACTGTCATTGCTCTGCCATGTAGTAGCTCCAACTGTTGATGTACAGGTAGTCAGTGGCTGCGGTCCACCACACCATGTGCCTACCTGTGGTGGACAAGGTCCTGATGTCATCATGTTTGCCTGTTGCAGACATGCATGTGGAGTGGTCGGGGAAGGCATTCGTTAGGCGTTTGCGGTCTGGCCTCTGTTCAACACTGGCATGGAGGACTTGTAGGGTACCACACGGTCATTATGATGTGTGTGGTTTTCTGTGGAGAGGTCATCACTGAGGTCCCCATGCTGGTGTTGGTTACAGTGAGTGGATGACCAGTGGATCCACTATACGGTCTTGCATCACCATTGAGGGCTGTACATCCTGTGTGGGGCATATCCTCACCATGTGTGATGGGCAGAACTGTCAGACATCCCCTAGTATGTATGGTGCATGGCTGTTTAACAGTGGCCAGGTGTGTGAACACCTGGGACTGCTGGCGTACTGTGTTGTGCCATGGGTAATGTTCCCAGGCTATGTATGGGTGGTTCATGTCACCCAATACGGTGCTGTTGTGAGAGCATGCCCACTCACCAGTGTCCTCAGGACATCTGTGAAGGTATCCTGTGTTTGGGAGGGTTGTCTGTAGCATGCAACAAACTGTAGGCCAGTCCTACACATGGTTAATTGCACCTAGATATTCCCGCAGCAGCCACGTCTGTGGCATGGCGGGTTGCTGTTGTGTGGCGGACACACAGGGCGGTCCGCATTCCGCCACCCATGCCGTCGCACCATGTGTATGCATGTCTGATCTGTGCCGACTCTAAGTGTCTGAGCATGCCCAGTAGGCAGCTGTGTAGATAGACACACAGCACAGTGCACACAGCGCCCGTCTGCAGTTATACCCGGGTGCATGCCTGTATCCCCTACATAGCGGCCACGTCTGTGGCATGGCCAGGTTTCTGTTGTGTGGCTGGACACACGGCGGTCCACATTCCGCCACCCATGCTGTCGCAACATGTGTATGCATGTCTGCCCTGTGCGAGTCTAAGTGTCTGAGCATGCCCAGTATGCAGTGATGTACTGATCAGTAGTTACTTGTTATTCTCGACTGCAGCACTAGCGTGTTGGTGTCTGGCGACAGGATGGTAACAGACTGCGTGACTGCGCACTCTGTCGAACTCGATCGGGCGCATTGCCTCTGCAAATTATACCACTCACGTGGGGTATGCCTCCTGACAGCGCTCTGCTCAGTAAACTTCGGTAGCGTTCTGTAAATGCTTCATACTGTAGTGTGTTCATGTAGATAGGCGTAGGTTCGTCCCCCGTCCCTTCCGTGTGTGTGTGTGTGTGTGTGTGTGTGTGTGTGTGTGTCTCTGTGTGTGTGTGTGTTTCCAGCTGCCTCTGCGACTGATTATGCTTTTAAGTGGCTCCGCAACACATGCCTCGGCTATTTCCAACTATTGTCTTGCGGGTGACGTCAGCAGCCTACAAGTATGCCTGTGACAGCGCTCTGTTTAGTAAACTTCGGTGGCGCGTTCTGTAAATGCTTCATACAGTAGTGTGTTCATGTAGATAGTCGTAGGTTCGTCCCCCGTCCCTTCCGTGTGTGTGTGTGTCTCTGTGTGTGTGTGTTTCCAGCTGCCTCTGCGACTGATTATGATTTTAGGCGGCTCCGCAACACATGCCTTGGCTATTGCCAACTATTGTCTTCTTGGTGGCGTCAGCAGCCTACAAGTATGCCTGTGACAGCGCTCTGTTTAGTAAACTTCGGTGGCGCGTTCTGTAAATGCTTCATACAGTAGTGTGTTCATGTAGATAGTCGTAGGTTCGTCCCCGTCCCTTCCGTGTGTGTGTGTCTCTGTGTGTGTGTGTTTCCAGCTGCCTCTGCGACTGATTATGCTTTTAGGCGGCTCCGCAACACATGCCTTGGCTATTGCCAACTATTGTCTTCTTGGTGGCGTCAGCAGCCTACAAGTATGCCTGTGACAGCGCTCTGTTTAGTAAACTTCGGTGGCGCGTTCTGTAAATGCTTCATACAGTAGTGTGTTCATGTAGATAGTCGTAGGTTCGTCCCCGTCCCTTCCGTGTGTGTGTGTCTCTGTGTGTGTGTGTTTCCAGCTGCCTCTGCGACTGATTATGCTTTTAGGCGGCTCCGCAACACATGCCTTGGCTATTGCCAACTATTGTCTTGCGGGTGGCGTCAGCAGCCTACAAGTATGCCTGTGACAGCGCTCTGTTTAGTAAACTTCGGTGGCAGCGTTCTGTAAATGCTTCATACAGTAGTGTGTTCATGTAGATAGGCGTAGGTTCGTCCCCGTCCCTTCCGTGTGTGTGTGTCTCTGTGTGTGTGTGTTTCCAGCTGCCTCTGCGACTGATTATGCTTTTAGGCGGCTCCGCAACACATGCCTTGGCTATTGCCAACTATTGTCTTCTTGGTGGCGTCAGCAGCCTACAAGTATGCCTGTGACAGCGCTCTGTTTAGTAAACTTCGGTAGCGTTCTGTAAATGCTTCATACAGTAGTGTGTTCATGTAGATAGGCGTAGGTTCGTCCCCCGTCCCTTCCGTGTGTGTGTGTCTCTGTGTGTGTGTGTTTCCAGCTGCCTCTGCGACTGATTATGCTTTTAGGCGGCTCCATAACACATGCCTTGGCTATTTCAAATATTGTCTTGCGAGTGGCGTCAGCAGCCTACATGTATGCCTGTGACAGCGCTCACGTCAGTTAACTTTCGGTAGCGTTGTGTAAATGCTTCATACTGTACTGAGTTCATGTAAATAGGCGTAGGTTCATCTCCCGTCCCTTCCGTGTGTGTGTGTGTTTCCGTTGCTTTCGAAAATACAACTGAATAAGCAAATTGTTAAAGTGTTCACAATCAACAGTGTGATATTTAAAATCATGTTAAGACTCACATTGTTGATTGTGAACATTCTTGAACATAGCATTTTTCCTGCACACGTTGTGGAAACAACGGAAACGTTGCATGTTTTAATGAACTGTTTAAATGTTACGAAGACTTGTGTTGTGTCGAACTACGGGGACTATTCTTGCTGCAGGTTGCTGGTTTGTTTGTGTTTCATAGTACAATATCATGTAATAAGTGTGTTCATAGTATGCTTTCTGTGATGTTGACATGTGTGTGTTTAGTTAGCAGTACGTCTCTGCTTTCTATGCTGTGGCTACATCTCCATTGCTCGCATAGAAAGTGACAAATGGAAGTGTAAGGGTGGACATTTAAAGCCTGGATACTTCCATGTTATGTGTAAGTCTCCACGGGGCCAGCGGGTGATAAGCGCATACATGTCTATGAAGTACCTTTGGATACCATATGCGACCTGTCGTGGACGAAATGTTTATGTTGACTGTTCCATCTACCTATGTGTGACATGGTTTGTGGCCATAGGGTGCCAGCAAGTCTTCCCTGTTCATTGGGTGTTTGCCATGGTGTATTGACATCAATCCTATTAATTCACGAAGGATGTCTTTCTTTGGTGTCAGCGCCATAGTTTGACCATCCTATGTCATTCCCAGCAGGCGTGGAGATTGTGCCATTGGTATCTTTACACAGGTGACCCATCTGTTCCACTGTATGGGCGTGTGATCCCCATAGATGTGCTGGCACATTGAGTGTTGTGTCGCGGTATCTGCCCAGCGGTCTTGCTTTGAATGGGAGTGTGTACTGTAGACCGTATCTGTATTCCCTGGGTTATGCCTTGCAACAGCTGTGGGATTCCCCAGGTTTGCAGCTATGGGTGCCATCTTGGCGTCGTTTGTCCATCCATGGGAACTGCCTACTGGACACTAGTATCGGGCTGTCAACATTTCACAGCTGCATTCTCCATTTCCGGTGGATGATCGGTATTAGTATTGCGAATGCGCATATGCCATGGCCACGTCCGCTGCAGGCGGGCGACGAATCATCTGCCAATCCACACCGACACCCATATTTGCATACCCACGATCCCATGTCTGCAACCCTCGACAGTACCCTTGCACACCCTTCATGTGTGCGGAAATGGGATGTGAGCGTGCGTGTATGGGCGCAGCAGCCTGGGGAGTCCTATTCATATGTCCTGCATTTCATGGGCGGCTGTCATCACCCTTGAAGGCGCTTGTGGTGCATATATCTACCTGTGCGTAGTCACGGCTGTCACCTCTTCGGTTCACACTATGTTGCCTACACTTACTTAAGGAGTAATTTTTGGGTCCTGCAATGGACACCGATGTGCATATGTAAAGTTTAGAACATGTTGGACTGTGTCCATTCGGCCAGTGGGTTTGACTGCGCCGTATGTTCCCCATTCCCGGATGTCTGTCCGCCTACCCATATTATGTAGTGCTCGTAACCCGTGTCCTTCCACAATTTACCCATAGGGTGTTACTGTAGTCCTGCAGGTTGGCAACTGCTTTAGATAATCCTCACAGGTACCATTGTGAACTATCCGCCACTGTATTGTCAGTATAACACAAGCGGTACATGTAGAACCTATTTATTCATGACAGTATGTCGTTTATGTGTGAGCGCCATATTTTAGCGATAGTATGACCTTCCTAGTTGGCGTTGTTGGTGTGCCATTAATATGTGTTCCACAGGTCGCAGGTATGTTCCAGAGTGGAAGCGGGTGATCCCCACATACTTGATAGCACCTTCGCTGCTGTATGCGCTGGGATTACATGCGGCAGGATGGATGTCTACGGGTGTATCTACTGTTGTTTCCATCTTTATGTCCTGTGTCATGCCCTACTACGGCTGTGTGATTCCACCAGGTTTGCTATTATGGGTGCCATCTTGTCCGTGCGTTTGTCCATCCTTGGGAAATGCCTACTGGACACTGATGTAGGGCTGAACACATTTCACACATGCCTTTAGCATTACCCTATGGATGCTTTGCATCCTTACTGAGACTAAGGCCGTCCTGTACCCGCAGCCCTCCCGCAGGCGGGACAGCGGATTATCTGCCAAACAACACCGAGCCCCATTTTGCATACCCAGGATACCATGGCTGCAACCCCCGCGATGCGCATGACACATCCTTCATGTGTGCGGAACTGGGATATGGGCCTTACATGTATGGACCACGGCAGTCTGGGGACCTCTGTTCATATGTCCTGCATGTCATGGGCAGGTATCAGCAACCTTAAACACGCTGGTGGTGCATATGTCTAGCTGTGCCGTAGTCACGGTTTGTACTCTGATTGGCTGATCTCGATGGATAAAGGTCTTAGCGCCTTAATTTTTGGAGTCCTACAATGGACACCGATGTGCATTTGTAAAGTGTAGAGCGTGTTGGACTGTCACCATCTGGCCAGTGGTATTGACTGCGCTGTATGTTCCCCAATCGTGGATGTCTGCTTGACTACCCATCATTTGTATTACATGGCCTATCTATATCCACGTGCCAGTATCGCGGAAATACAGCAAACCTTGCGTCCTGCCCATCTTCATAAGCGACATTATGGAACATATATCGGCAAAACAGACACTGTCAAATCGATAGACTCCACAGTGAAAGGATACTGAGCTCTCTCACCTACTAACATGGGGCATCGTCGGATGCGGAATGCATGACATAGCCGTCCCTTATACACTTCCTTCAGAGTCGGTTTAAAGCGAAATAATCAATAAACCTGCTCATAGTTAGGTGGACAGTGCTCCAAGTCTTGATTATAGCGTGACATATACATATCAGTGTTGCATGCCTTACTTCATGGAAACAATAATCGGCAACAATGTGTCAATATATATACAATATTGGTAAATACAATCAGTATCCGGACACATAGTTGATAATTGCTGAGAGTGCACCTTAGAATGTAGTGTGTTGATCAGGTTATTGTATATCAATGTGTATAATAGTAGCATTACGATAACAAAGCATGGAATCAATAAGTACTATTTAAGCATATATTTGACAATTATGAATGTAAGCGTGTGGAGGAGACATCCGTAACCTTCCCTGGTTCCACTGGATCGCACCGCACTTTCGCATGTCGGATTGTGGGTTCTGGCAGCGCACATGCATATCCGTGAGTCCGTTTATATATGTTTACAGTGTCTGTGTGGTTCGTGTTTTGCGTTACTTGTGACTATTCGGTAACATATGTCTGATCCGTTTGACGGGCGTGTGCAGAAAGCACTTACAGCTTTATATATGTAACAGTCTTTGCAGCATGGGCGCTTTACGTACCGTGCACATCTATATGTTCTATAGTTAAGTAATTCAAGCGTGACTGCATTCACGTTTGGCGGTTACTGTGACCAGTGCCGCGTTAGCTGTTCGTTGTCATTAATATGCATACCCTTGGTACCTATGTACATTTACATATCCCCCGCACACATGCGTCACAGGCATCCATTCTCCTGCTGGGAAAGGTGCGGTACTGCATGTTGAACATTCCTAATTCCCCTCGCTCATGGCCCAGGATGCATATGTCGTCACCGCAGGGCTGTTCAGATGACAGCTGCTTATATCCCATACGCATACAGGCCTTGATTGTCAGGGTGTTGCTGTGGTGCTTTGGGTTTGGTCTTGGCAGCCCACTGTGCGGGACTGCCCTGACCCTGTCACTGAATGTTAGATGAGTCACATGGAGCGCGTTATGTCCGTGTCCATGGTACCATGTCACGGCCCCCAATTATTACGTAACCGTGTGCATCGATTGGCGGTGTATCCGTTGTAGATCTCGTTATACTAATTGCACGGTCTGATCGAACTAACCAATTTCCATTACTAACCCTCCGTATGTATGGCCTGTGTCGCAATATTACAAGGGTTTAACATTGCGTGGCGACTTTCACTGAGCCACAGACATGTCCGTTGCTTTGTTTGGCCGGTTCGCTGTGCTACACACATTTAACATGGCGTAACAGGTTGAACAGCTCGAACCACGAGGACATCGGGTTGTCCGTCGTTGTCTATTATTGAATGTCTCTGTGGAGTTTGTTTCACAAAGCGAGACAATGTCGGCATTGTTAGCGGACATCTCGCGCGATGCGTCCGCACCGCGGGTGGCGTATGTCTGCCTTTGGCGGCGAACAGGCATTATGCTGTGCCATTATGTCTGGGGATATATGGTTTCCTTCCTTACATAGATGATGTGCCATACTAGCAATGACCCTAGCAATGACCAGCGTCTGGGTGTGGGTACTGCTGTATTACCCGCGGGAAGAGTGGCCTTAGGGTAAGTGGTGACCTAGGCAGAAGTTGCCACCGATACATCACCGCTACCCCCTCCTGGTCTACCTACACCAAATAGAGTCTGGAAAGGTGCCCGGTAGAGCAACACCCTAGGCGGCTACCTACTTGGCCTATGCCTAAGGCCGGCTATGTGTGTGGTCCCTTGGGCATCGGACTCGAGGCGTGCCACGTCTGCCGTGGGTATGTCCAGCATTACCCACATCCAGCCCCAAGGCAGTCAACACAGCATCCATGGGTCCACATGGTGTCCCAGCTGTGTACTCCAGGAACTCTATGGGAATTTAACCCACACTTAGGACAGCTGTTTAATCTTAGCCTCACCTCAGGATCGTACCTGAGTAGTAGCACAGAGGCGACTGTAGTCACACTCCACATAGATGGTGCCTCCACTGACCCTGGTTATTACCATACCATTAGTTTGACAAGCCTTATCTGCAAAGCCATGGAGATGGATCATAATGGGACACATAGATAAAGACATAGGGGACCGCATACTTTGGATACAACCCAGTTTAGCTTGGTCAGAGTCAGATCATGCCCTTTACACGTGTTTCACTTTGTAGAATCAGTCACCAAGGCCATTGCTGAGGGTAAAGCAGTCCATACAGCCTACCTCAACCCGGCAGAGGCCTTGACACAATACCCCCTCGGGTATAATTGATAAACCCGTCATCTTGAATGTAAATCCATAGATGCGCATATGGGTTGCAAACGGGCTAAGTCACAGAACACACATGGCCACAGTTGCTGGCGCCATGTCATACTCACAGCCAGTCACAGGTGGTGTCCCATGGGGCTCAGTCCTGGGTCCACTATTTCCAGCATCTCGTTTCCAATGTACCGCATACACAGGGGTTATGGGTGACAATGTTTGCAGATGACTGCAAACCGGGTGCCAAAGTCAGACACACATCTGACACAGATATCCTTCAGGAGTGCCTCACAGATGTGGATAAGTGGTACCAGAGACATGTCCTACAGCTAAATGCCAGGAAATGCATAGGCATACCCTTGGGAAGAACAAGGTTACCCGAGCTACCATATAGGTGGCAATCCACTGAGCACAGAGGGGTTACCAGTGATCTGGGGACACGTGTTGTTGTTAACCGTTTGTTAGACACACATGTTGCTAACATAGTTAGGTAGACCTTCCACATTGCCCACATCATCATGAAGGGATTCACATCTAGATCAGGGAGGTCATTGTCCCCTTGTACTCATCACTCAATAGACCTATGATTGGGTACAATGTCCCGTTCAGAATGTATCTGACCCAACACCTGCAGCAGCTGGAAAGGCACCAACAGTTCTTCGACAAACAGATGCAGGGTCTCAGGTATATGTGTTATACTGACCGACTGAAAGAATTCCAGCTGTATACAGTTGCATACCACTTGCCCAGAGGTGACCCGTGCCTGGCATACACGGCTAAGTCGAACCCAGATCTGATGACTATGCTTCACGTAAATAAGTTAGATCCCTCAGAACCACAAGGGCAGCTGTCGTACACCTTGACACTGTCATTAATCGAACGTGTTGTTGGGACGGATTCATCACCCAGACACTCACTATGCTGTGGAACGACATCCCAGTACATGTGAGGGCAAGCACCTCGCTGGCCTTGTGTTAGTATTTACACATGGATGTCTGAATTGATTTATTTAAGTAACCTTCTAAATGAATATTTACATTAGCACATTGTGAATCTTTACATTTCGTTGGTCTATTTTACAGTAGTCATAATCATACGGTTTATGTGTATATATTATGGTTCATTTATATTACTAGGTGTCTGCAGTTCTGTTAATATATTGGCACAATCCGTAGGACATATATATGTATCTTACACAGTCAGACATTTGGAAAACATTTTATGTTGGTTCATGTTTCATATATGTACATATATTTCTATTTTCCGATGAAGACTGTACCTTTTGAAGCAATGTCTGATGTCCTCACTGTGTGGGATCTGTAACCCAAGTAAGGTTTGTTCGCTTGTCTGCCTTTAAGGCATGTAATTAGTACCTAGCACATCTAATGTACTGACCAATTAATGCTTGTAAATGTAGTAGGTTGGACTGCATTGTATGTAGTCTGAATAAGTCTGCTTATGAAGCAGACGAAGTGGGCTCAATAGACTATGGTGACTGCCTTTAATTCTTGGTGTGCTCTGGTTGGTCACTGGCCGGTCCCTACAGTACCTCGTCTTTGCTTTGGACTTCATCGGCTGGTTGTCTGTGTTTGTTGTATGGGGAATGTCAACTGTAGTCCCTATGTGTATGACTTGTGTAATGCCTTACTACGGCAGTGTAATTCCACGGGTTTGCAGTTATGGGTGCCATCTTAGTCATCGCTTGTCCATCCATGTGAATTGCCTACTATACACTGGTATAGGGCTGTACACATTTCACACCTGCATTTTGCATTCCCGGAGTATGGTGTGCATTATTAGCGGAGAGTGGCGCATGTGCTACGCTGCGTCCCTCCCAGGCGGGACAAAGGATTGCCTGCGAAACAACACGAGGCCAGATTCTACATACCCAGACTCCCTTGACTGCAACAGTGGACAGTACCCATTACACATCCGTCATGTGTGCTGGACTGTGATGTGGACGCAGCTGAATGGACCCGATACCCTGGGTATTTCTGTGCATGTGTGCTGCAGTTCATGGACAGCTATCATCAACATTGAACAGCTTGCGTGCATATGTGTACCTGTGGCGTGGTGGCGACAATTAGATCACATGAGTAATGCAGGAAGCTAGCAGGCATTCTCTGAACAGAATTTTTGGGTCCTACAATGGACACCGATGTGCATATGTCAAGTTAGATGTTGCTGGACTGTGTCCACCTGCCCAGTGCTTTTCACTGCTGGTGTATGTTCCCCAATCGCGGATGTCTGTTTGACTACCCATTCCACATGGTGCTACATAACCAGCTGATTTAGTACTGTGAACAAATTACATACATCCAAAGATGCTGGTTAGCAACTGCTTCATATACACCTCAGACATCCCAATGGGACATATCCGTCACTATATTACCAATATAACACCACGGAACATGTTGCTTACCTATGCATTCATTTAACCATGTTGTCTTCATAGGTGGGAATGCCATAGTTTACATATCCTACTTGGCGTTGTGTGTGTGCCATTAGTATGTGTTCCACAGGTCGCACATCTGTTCCGCTGTGCGGTGGCGGGTGCTCCTGAGTCTGTTGCTGGCAGATTGAGTGCTGTGTGCGCCGGTGTTGGCACGACAGTCCGGCTTTGTATGTGGAATGTCAACTGTAGTCCCTATGTGTATTTCCTGTGTTATGCCTTCCAGCGGCTATGTCATTTACCGGGTTTGCAGTTGTGGGTGCCATCCTGGCCATACGGGTGTCCATCCATGACAATTGCCTACTGGACACTAGTATAGGGCTGTACACATTACACACCTACATTTAGCATTCTCCGGAGTATGGTTTGCATTATTAGCGGAGAGTAAGGCAGGTGATACGCACATCCCTCCCAGGCGGGAGAAAGGATTGCCTGCGAAACAACACCGAGCACAGAGTCTACATACCCAGAATCCCTTGACTGCAACAATTGACAGTACCCATTACACATCCGTCATGTGTGCGGGACTGTGATGTGGTCGCAGTTCTATGGTCCCGGTACCCTGGGTATTTCTGTGCATCTGTGCTGCATGACATGGACAGCTATCAGCAACATTAAACACGCTTGCGGTGCATATGTGTACCTGTGACTACAATGAGTTCAGTTAGTTGATTAAATAAGGCGGCATTCCTGTCTTTAGACAAATTTTTGGGTCCTACAATGGACACCACTGTGCATATGTAAAGTGTAGAGCTTGTCGGACTGTGTCCTTGTGAGCACTGGGTTTCACTGATACTGTGTGTTCAGGAATCGCGGATGTCTGTTTGACCACCCATTCCACATGGTGCTACATAACCAGGTGATTTAGTACTGTGGACAAATGACATACATCCAATGATGCTGGTTAGCAAATGCTCCATATAAACCGCAGCCGTCCCAATGGGACATATCCGTCACTGTATTTCCAATATAACACCACCGGAACATGTTGATTACCTATGTATTCATTTAACCATGTTGGCTTCATGGGCGGGAATGCCATAGTTTACATATCCTACTTGGCGTTGTGTGTGTGCCATTAGTATGTGTTCCACAGGTCGCACATCTGTTCCGCTGTATGCGGTGGCGGGTGCTCCTCAGTCTGTTGCTGGCAGACTGAGTGCTGTATCTTGCCGGTGTTGGTACGAGGTCCGGCTTTGTATGTGGAATGTCAACTGTAGTCCCTATGTGTATTTCCTGTGTTATGCCTTACAGCGGCTATGTCATGTACCGGGTTTGCAGTTGTGGGTGCCATCCTGGCCATACGGGTGTCCATCTATGACAATTGCCTACTGGACACTAGTATAGGGCTGTACACATTCCACACCTACATTTAGCATTCTCCGGTATGGTTTGCATTATTAGCGGAGAGTAAGGCAGGTGCTACGCACACATCCCTCCCAGGCGGGAGAAAGGATTGCCTGCGAAACAACACCGAGCACAGCGTCTACATACCCAGAATCCCTTGACTGCAACAATTGACAGTACCCATTACACATCCGTCATGTGTGCGGAACTGTGATGTGGGCGCAGTTCTATGGACCGGTACCCTGGGTATTTCTGTGCATCTGTGCTGCATTACATGGACAGCTATCAGCAACATTAAACACGCTTGCGGTGCATATGTGTACCTGTGGCGACAATGATTTCAGATGCGCATTGAAATAAGACATTATTGATTCTTTCCACAATTTTGGGTCCTACAATGGACACCACTGTGCATATGTAAAGTGTAGAGCTTGTCGGACTGTGTCCTTGTGAGCAGTGGGTTTCACTGATGCTGTGTGTTCAGCAATCGTGTATGTGTGCTTGACTACCCATACTGTGTTGTGCTACAGGAACCATGTCTTCCGACACCAGAAACCAATGCTATACATCCAATGTTGCAGGTTAACAACCACTTTCATACCATACCCAGAGGTCACGATTGGGAGGTATTGCCACTTTATTATCGGAACAACACCCCCAGACTGTGTACATCATGGGAACTTTAGGCCAGTCTTACCGGCCATTTCCAATTGTAATTGGCAGACACATGTCAATACATGTATGATAACACATATTGTCATGCAGAAGTTGATCTATGTTATTTGGACATTGGCTTCTGCTTTTGGCATCCGTTGCTGTGAGTGTTGCCAGTTACCATACACATTGCTTGCTCAGAGGCAGACTACACAATACTGCGCGGTACTGTGGTCTCCTTTAAGGACCCTGAGCCAGTGGTCGATGAATGCGGCAGCCACTGCATCAATCACATTGCCATCTACCAGTACCTACAGGACTGCATGAGCCAGTCATTCACTTACCCAACTGTGGTTCACTGTACCAATGCCAAGCATCCAGTGTGGTGTACCCCAGCCATACACAAAATGTACAACACGAGGAGGTGGCTACTACAAGGTGGAGCAGACACCTTGTGAGGTGTGACACCCTTGGTCATCATATGTGTAGACTTACACACTGTCATGAAATAGTCAGGGCACATTCCACAGATATACCTACATGGACCTGGCTAACAATCATACCACCTTCAGTTGCTATGCTGGACACCTGGGAGCTCAGTCCCACATATGCTCTGACTGGGTTCACATAGAGGTGGGGTTTACTCAACATACACACATTGCCAACATACAGGCTGACAAGTCCAGTGAGGACATCTCCACACCCTCCCCACACATGAGGTGATGTGTGTACCACAGGTTTGTGGTCACCAAATGTTCTGTGACACACAGGTGGGACATGCTCTCTCCAGGGTAGTGGACATAGCATCGATGAGACCAGCTGGTGACCCTGCTGTGTACTCCACTATCTCGGTTATGAATTGGACCCACAGTTAGGACAGCTATTTCTTTGTAGCCTCACCTCAGGTAGGGTACCCAGGTTGTGTCACATGGCAACTGTAGTCCCACGTCAGAAGGCCAATACCTCCACTGAGGCTGGTTATTACTGTCCCATTACCCTGAGGAGACCTATCTGCAAAGACATGGGGAGGGATCATACTGTGGCTCGTACATGACTGCATAGGGGACATACTTACTTTGCCTCACACGGTTTGTCTTGTTCAGGGGCGGTTCATGCCTTTAAAGCATGGTTGACATTTTCAGGACAGTCGCCGAGGCCACTGATGGGGGTGTTGCAGTCCATACAGCCTACCTCGACCTGGCAAAGCCCTTCATCACATTACCCCCCTCAGGTATCGTTGATAAACCCATTGGCTGGGATGTGAACACGCACATCACAGAATGTGTTGTAAACTGTCTATGTGACACAACCCACACGGTCATAGTTGCTGGCAGCATATCAGACCTACTGCCTGTCAGAAGTGGTGTCCCATGGGGCCCTTCCATGTGTGCACTCCTGTCATACACCTACATCTTCACGGTACAGGCACACACAGGGGTGCTATGGGCAACAGTGTTTGTAGATGACTGCAAAACAGGTGCCATAGTGGGACAGACATCTGACACAGATATCCTTGAAGGGGCCTCCCAGGTATGCATATCTGCTGTCAGGGACATGTCCCACAGCTAAATGCAACGTCATGCAACATCATACCTGTGAAGTACTAGGTCACCCCTGTCCAGCATATAGGTGGCTGTCCACTCAGCACAGGGGTGATTACCAGGAATCAGGGGACAGTGTTGGATGGTCACCATTCATTCCACACACACGTTGCTATCGTGGTTGTGTGGGTCTTCTACATTGCCCACCTGTTGGTGCAGGGATTCACATCTACATCAGGCTAGGTCATTGTTCCCTTGTACCCATTCGTGTTACACCTATGATCTACTACATTGCCCCATTCAGACTGTATCTGACCATACACCTACAGCAGCTGGGAAGCCCACATAGGTTGATCGTTGTACAGATGCAGGATGACACCATTTTGTGTAATGCTGCCCCACATGTAGGACCCCTGCCACATCCGTCACATACCTGCTGTTTGGTGTTGACCTGTGCCTGACATACAAGGCCATGTCAACCCATATGTCATGTGTATGCTTCACCTACTGTATCCGCATCCCTCAGAATCACTAGGGCAGGTGACATTTACCTTGTCACGGTCATTCATGGGATGTGTTTGGGTGACACATATATCACCCAGACAATCATTATGCTGTGGATCTACATCACAGTACATGTGAGACAGACATCCTTCCTAGCCTTGTTCGCAGCTATGTTGTCCATTGGATGGAGAATTGCAGGTATAGGCCAGGGATTACATCATTATCACTGCTTGGCGGAGATACAGCAATATCATGGGTATTTCATCTGAAGCACAGAAGGTTGGCAAAGTCATCCTAACTATGGTGTAGTATTATGGCTGGGCCTGGGACGATGGCCTACCCTGTACCTATGGGCGTGTGAACCTATATTCATAGTTTGTCACATGTACAATTGTCTATCCACTATAGTCTTTCGCCACTGTATATTTCTGTGGCACATGATTGTCCTCTGTATTACATGCAGGTATGCTGTGTGCGTTGCACATCGTCACAGTTGATGACAGTGTATCTGTGTCCCTAACACTGTGATACTGAGGACTACCACACATCCTTCACAGCATTACATGCATATGTCCATTCTATTCTTCTTTGGCCTATGGGGGTGTTAAGGCAAACATTACTCAAGTCCCTGTTTGTGCATGCTTCATGTTGGTGTTTGACCAGGCTCCGTTGCAGTCATGTGTTGGACAGTAGTGTGTCTGTGTGTTTGCCATGTGTTTTTATTGCCAGTACATCTGTGGGAGGTGTAGTTGGCACATGTTCCTCTTTGCAGGGACACCCATCCTGGTGTTTGTGTCATGCATCTGCACTTGGCACGTGCCATATGTCCTGTACTATTCCCACAGTCGTGTATGCCTTCATGCACTACTACTGCGTGTTACTGGCTGTGTGTATGTGGTACACATGGACATTGTGATGTTTGTCTTGACCTATTCCAATGCTAGGGCGTAAACATCTGTCAATTAAGTCTTTTAAATCAAACTGTAACACTCATTCGTATTTTCAACATGACACTCATTAACACAGGAAGCTGGGATTAATAACATTTTATTACTGTGCAGCAGGAGGCAAAGGAGTATGCAGTCAAAGTTTAGACATTTGTTCAACTCTATACATGTTACATCTGTATGAGCATTCTGTATACTATCATCTTTTGCACACATTAATGATGTTGTCAGTCACAAGGCATTTACATTGCTAGAGTACAGAACATTGTATTCCTACAACAGTGCTCAGGTAATGCTTATTACATGTTTTCCCATGAGGATAGCCCAACCTTGCGAGCCACATATTCAGTTAGACTGTACTTTGGTAAGTTCTGCTCTGAACACGGTTCCAACACTGTTCATATTCAGTCCTCACTCCGTGTCCTACTAGGTTCCTGTGTCTCTCTGCTGAGCAGCTGTACTCTGTGTTACAGCTCACAAGCCTATCCTCCTCAGTAGAAGGATGACAGATATACCTGTACATACATGTATTATTCTGTAACCGAGCAGATGACTAATGCTGACTGACATACACCTGCTGCACTGGTTACTGCTAGGGTTAGGGTTCAATCACACTGCAGCTACACTACAAGCAATTACATGCATGAGAAGCTGTACTGCTATATTGTCAGGTAGAATAATATGCATTATACACTATTAGCTTCTAAAGTTGCACGTCATATTATGTTTAAATATGTATTTTGCTAACATTCTCCCTCCTTTGATTGCTTCTACTCTATCCAGAGACATATACAACATTATTTCATTCCTGGCGTCTTCCTCTGTGGAGCGTTTAACTAGGCAGGTAATTTGATGTACATTGCAAGTAGGATTGCATTTTCTATTGACAAATACCACTACAGGTCTTGATCCATAGTCTCGGGTACAGGTATGTTGCCAGAGTCCTGACTAATACTTACATGCACAGTATCCGCACTAGACACATGCTCCCAATATGAGCAGAACAACACAAATGGCAATCATGATATTCAGTATGACTGACCCCATCCACCCAATGGTTTGTGGAAATGGTTGGCAGTGGGTTTGGGCCTGGTTCCGCCATGGATGACACCTGCTATATTACCTGTAGGTGGGCGTTGCTTTTGGTCTCTTCATGTGGTAGTTGGACACAGCGATCTTCTTCAGTAAGCGCCGCGTACCAATTCTCAGCGCCACGGTGCAGTCGTGCACTATTACATTTTCTGACACAACAGTTCTCATTGCATCCAGTTCATCAGTCACATGTTCAGGGCGGGAAGTCACATTCATCCTTCCTCCGACAGTTTTGATAACTTCCTCTGTTCCTGATTGATTTCACTACTCCAGAAGCTGGGGTGTTCCAGCCCAGGTTGTGGCGCTGTCACTGAAGTCCATATGAATCGGTATTCCTTTATCTCTTGCAGAGGACTGACATGTCAGAACAGCTTCCATTTCACCCACTGGATTAGTAGGTTTCTCGACTGTGTTCCCAGTTCTTGAGCTATATGTGTTATAGTTAGTTTAGCACCCACAGGCAATTGTACAGTATGTCATGTGACTGGAGCCAGATAACCCAAATAACAACTGCGGACCAATTCCCAGGTAACCATTGCTATGCTTATTTCCCACAAACAACATAACTATATTCTACTTTATTACTGATGCGGGTTACCTCTGCATGTAACAAATTCCTGTCTCTAACAGAGGACTGTTTATACAATTCAGGATGTTTCTGCACATCCTTCAACATTGTTCTCATGATGTTTCAATACAAATTAGGAATGGTGCTACAAGTAGTACTGTGATCTTTGGCTGTTATATGACATTAAGTAAGACACAGTTATGTTACAAATACTCCCACCAACTGAAACTGTACCATGTTTATGATAACATACAATTCCTTTTTGTGTAACAGGTAAGTACATTGCCACGTTGTCCTGTGATCTCACAGAACCTGTATCAAAGTGTAGATATTCACAAGTCTCAATCTATCCCCAAGGGGACAACATGCATCGGAAGTCCTCCATATGATGTAGGTATGGCAGTACAAACACAGCAATTTAAAGTGTTCCTAGTCTCTATATGCACCGCATCATGCCTAGGTATCTGTTGAAGTGTGGAAGACACTCTGTGGCCAGTTCATCACGTATCAGTATTTGTATCCGTGTAGTTATATGCAGGTAAGGTCCGGAAATTAGCGTAAACACAAACATGGTTAAAAGGTGTATAATCATTAGGACAACAAACATAAATGTCTTTGGGGTTGCTTTGTATTGTTATACAGTCTTAGCCGGGTGATTCGGGCTCTTTGGTATATCAGCTACGAGATGTCAATCAGACTTGATATCCTTTACCAGTTTGAGAAATGTGAGGTGGACCCAGGGCAACCTCTCTGCAAACTTTACTGCGGTAGGCGTTGCCAACAGTACCGGTACAGACATTCGCACTGTCCACTTGGCAATAATGTTCTTTGGATAACAGTGACATACACACAGGATACTGGTGTCAGCTATGCTTCCGTCTTCGTTTGCTCTTATCTGTAACAGACTTTAACTGAGGAACAGTGTTACTAGTTAACAATCCTCTCATGTCACCTACTACTGAGTCATCGACCTCCGGCTCTGCAGGCATGACAGCTTTCCACTCTGGCACATGATATGCCATTCCACATACTACTTGAAGTGGGTGCAGCACTTTACATTTGGAACTGTTGTCATGCTCAGCAATGCTAGAGGTAGACAGCTCATGTAACTTCGTCTGGATGTCACCCACCAAACTCCTCTACTTATTTCTCGGGATCCCATTCTGCGGCGGCAGCAGTCGTGCTGAGTGTGGGTTGTACATGCAATTGACATTCATGGTATCTGAAGTAATCCCCAGGTAGCGTGATTGTCTGGTTAACTACATGTGTTCTATTGTCACTGTAGCTTCTTTACAGCATGCCAGATCTAGGGATACTTAATTTTACTGGCACCTTTGCCACTGCTGCTGCATCCGGATTACTGGTTGGGAATGCTTCTACCCATTTTGATTATATATATGTGTAATCGCTAAACAGTATTTGTTCCCTTCACATTTATGCAGATGTATGAATTCCATACAAATAGTGCGGAGCGGTTAGGGTGGTGTAGGTAAACTCACTCCCTTGGTTTAAATACTCCCTGTGCATGATATCTACGGCAAGCGTGACACGCTGCTCATGAGGTTTGTATGTGGTTCGTAATTCCGTATGTTAGGGGTATTCTGTTAACCAAATGTACCATCCCCTGTTGAGACATGTCTCTACCCATGGCTCCACAAAGCCGCATATCTGAATATATTAGGCGTTAATATTGGCTTTATCACTGTGGATATGTGCAGTCCGTGTTCAAGGATTGCTCCTCGTCATAACCACGTCGGCTTTTCTGCTTTTCGTAGTTGCTGTTTGCATTGTTTGTACAGTTTCTACATCTAAACAGTCTGAGGTTTGTCATTCCTCATTCACACAGACACTTTCCAACTGTGGCGCTGCTTGTTTTGCAGGTGCATGAGCTCATGCCTCAACTTTCCTACTGTTATCCTGTTGCTTTCTATGCCCTGCACATTTACAATTACCTACTTCAGTGGGTAACTGCATGTAGTCTAATGCATTCAGGTTAGTATGTGCATGATTGATCGGTTTACGGTGGATGTTATCATTCCCTATTCTTCCACTGCTGCTCATAAACATGCACTGCACAGACAACAGAATGACTATCGGGACATATGTCCACACATCATTTTTCCGCTACAGTACAAGCACGTGTTAAAGCTATCTATTCTGCTGCTTGAGCAGACACGTTATGCTGCAGGGTTTGGCCGTCTACAATGTCATTATCAATAACTACTGCATAAACTACTTCATTCGTTCCTGTAGGACTCTGTCTACATGATCCGTACACATTAACTGTCACCTCTGCATCATCTAAGGGTATATCAGTGTTATCATGTCTGTGTGTAGTTATTTAATCCATTTCGTATAGGCAACTGTGTGGTGTGCCATACACAGGTGTCAGGCGTGGCGTTGATAGGTTTCATGTTGTACAGCGTTCAATCACCATGTGAGGTTGACTCAGTGGTATGGTCAGACATGACAAATGTCTAGCACGAGTCAGGAATTCTATCTTCTCTTGCAGCAGATTGATCGCAACTGCATGACACATTCTCACAGTGAGAGGGTGGTCTAGTAACATTACGGCCGGGGCCTGTACTGCCATGGGTGCTACAACAACTGCCTGTACACAATGTGGCACTGACCATGCCACAGTGTCCAACTGCAATGAGTAGTCATCTATTTAGCGTTGCTTACTTCCCTGCTGTTGCATCAAGACTGGCGTCATATATCTCCGCTTACAATCTACGGTCTGACAACATGTGTTATGATTATTCACGAGACCTACTACAGCTGTTGAGGCTATCAATCGTTCTAGTCTGCATAACGCTGTTTCTGCTACTGTAATCCGGTGTACTATGTGTTGTGCTGCCATAGGTGTATTAAAGGTTAAGGCAAACAATACAGCGGATTCCACAGCATTGTTTGGTATCCAGATTTAACATGTGTTAGTCGGCCCAGACCCGACATCATTCCCTTCTTGTTAGTTGGCTTGGGTGCTTATTATATTGCTACCTTCCTATCGTCATGTGATGTTCTACCCTACTTGGATACCAGATATGCCAGGTAATTGACCTGTATTCTCTGTAGTTGCAATTTATGCTTGCTTACTTTATGTCCCTGTTCTGCTGATTATCTCAATAATGCTATTGTATCTTCCATACATTGCTGCTGGGTAGGGGCCGCAAGCAGAATATCATCAATTAAAGTGGAGCTTGACTGGCCCGGGTGGAGTTGACACCGGAATGTAGCTAGCCATCCCCTGTGAGAATATCGTTGTACTTTCACAGTAGCCCCGCGATAGCCGGGTATGGCTGTATCTGTCACCCTGACTGTACAAGCAAAGCAATACGGACTATGTGGATGTATAGGTATTGCAAAGTAAGCATAGCTTATATGTACCACGGTAAGATACTTCTGTGGCATGTTCATAGCATTGAATATAGTGTGTGGGTCTGGCACCAACGCTACCCTAAGTATTCTTACATGATTTACAGCTTATACATACTGTACCATCCGCCATTCCCTTTTGGTTTCCGATCAGGAGATACAGGGTATTGCATGGTGAATAGCGATTACTTTGTGGATGGAATTCCCTCTCTGACTTTGCAGATATCTTCTGGTGTCCACGGTCTATACGCTACGAGGGTTGGGTCCTGGCCTTCCTGTCCTGCATGATGGTTCGGTACTTCAATTAATTGACAGATATCCTCACTCTGTTTTAGTACTGTGTTCTTACTCGGGTGTCCCTAGGTATGTTACGTGTTCGGGATGTGGTTTCAATAGCTTCTATTACATTTGTTCGTTGTGCTACCTCTGTTGCCACAGGATAGCGATGTGGGGCCTACCCTGCCCTCCGCCTGAATATCCTGTATGTGGTACCGGGGGTGGTAGGGTGTTGTGGGGGGCGTCGGTACTACTGTATTATGATCTTCTCTGTATGCGTATGATGCTTAGCCATTTGTAGTGTTCTATTCCCTTGATTTTACTACCTCAGTCCACCGATGTGCATGGCGGATACCCAATTGTCGCTGTTTTGTCGCCTGCACATCTTAGGGCTGCCACCTTTTCCAATGCACAATGTGGGACATTAGTGTTGGAGCGTGTAATTTGCCTGGAAAATGCATACCCACGGCCAGTACATAGGACAGGTATTCACGTTTTGCCAGGAGGGCGACCAATTGTTGTAGCATTTCAGTTGCTTATTCTGTTTATTATTATATTTTGCTGTTCCACATACAAATTTACTGTTTTATGCTACCATCTTGATATATATCTGGGAAATGTTTGTCCTGAGATATCAGGACATTTGACATTGTTCGGTTTATTTACAGGACACGGCTGGCCAGAGAGGGCATATCCCTCTCAGGGTGGAACAGGTGTTTACCTTGGAACATATGCATCAAATTTTCAGGGATTACAATGTTTCAGTAACGATATGTTGCCTAATATACCATCAATGTCATATTTATTACCCCATTTTGCTGCGTAACTCACATTATGTGCTCTCTGCGATTGCATATTCTTCACGTCACCCGTCAAGCGGATCACATGATCTGTTGCTTCAATAATCTCCCATATCCTCTACCACGACTGCTCGTACCCTTCTGTCATAACACGTGTGTCTCCTTCCCTGTATCCACTGTAGTGTCTACAATCACTATTTACTCTGCTGTGTGTTCCCCTGACCTATGTTCAGATTTAACAGTATGTGGGTAGGTCTTCGACCCGATATCACTACTGTTAACAGAAACACAATGTAGTCTGGTCCCTGATCTACAATAGACACAAAAGGCAGACACTCCTTACCTGGGCCTCCTGTTTAAGGCTGCACGTTTTCTTCTTGGGATCCAGTTTTCCGCTTTTCAGCCACAGATCAGACAGTAAACAGCCTCTTTACACACAACAATTCAGTCGGAGGTCTTTTCATTCAAGAAGAACCATTTATGCATATTCTCCAGCGTACATGTCTAACCAGCCATGCACTCTGACCTGTAGCTTACCAAGGGAATTCCGGATTACAAGGATCACAATGTGAAATAAGTTGTTACAACCAGACTGTAGTTATCAGTAGGCTTTTCTAAGTGACAGCCGATAACACAGGAGGCTCGGGTTGAACGTTTTAGTAGTGTACACAGGCAGGCTAAATAATATACAGTCCAAGTATGAGAGTTTTGTCTGACTCTATACAGTAAGCAGTTTCTTTATATAGTGTTTACAATCAGCTTTTGCCCACCTTACTGCCGTGGTCGGTCACAGGGCATTTCCATCACTATGGTCCGCAATTGTCTATACATACGTGGGTGCTGGGGTCGTGCTTTTAAATTGTTTTCCCATGGGAATAACACAGCCTTGCAAGGCACCTTGTACATTACAGTATCCTTTTGTGATTGTAGCTGTTTCAAGGACCCTAGACTGTTACGATACAGTGGACAGTTAATTTCTTAATCGTTGCTTTGTCTCTCTGGTAAGGAGTTGTACTGCTATCTTGATTGAGCTCACAAGGCCATCCTCCTCTGGGGAAGGAGTGCTGTTATGCATGTACATACATTTATTGTTCTGTAACCCAGCAAATAATTAATGATGACAGACATGAGCCTGCTGTACTGCTTACTGCCAGGTTCAGAATTCCATCACAGTACAGCTTAGCTTCACCAATTACATGCAGGCTTAGTTCTACTGCCATATTATACGGTACAATTCAATACATTATATAGTATTTCGAGTGTAAACTGGAACTTCATATGTGTTTCTATATATTTTACGAACAACATCCATCCGGCCATATGCATGTTGTTCCGTCCTTTACCTTGACCGTGTGTATTTGTCCGTCCAGCCACGCTAATCTCCACATGTGATGTCCCAGTTTCCCCTTCTTTGCCTGTAGCACCCTGTTAGGACGTCCTGTGTGGTAGGCACCTGTTCCGCTATATGTGATCGACTTCACTGTAAAGATAATCATCGATGCGGTGGTCCAACGACCCGACTTGTCCACATGTGTACAGTTATGTGCACCGTGTTGTATGCAAACCTAGATGGTTTGGATGGGTACATACTACATGCCGGATGTACACATTCTGCTGACACATTTACATGCAGACATTTACATATCTGTACCTGCGGTGGGTTGGTGACATGTGGGGCACGTATTTGCCCGCGTGGCATTGCCTAACACAAACATCTTACCACAGTTCAGGTATGCACATTGTGTGTGGTTGTATAGCTGCACACGGATGCTAGCAGGTTTGGGTGCAGGGGTATACATGGGTGTGACTGACATGTACAATGAGGCTATTGTGTAGTACATCCGAATGCATGGGTTCTGCTTCTGGATATTACACTTCATCATACACCATCCAGTGTATGCAACAGAGACGTTGCTGGGTCTGGGATATGTTGCTATGCACATGTTTGCCTGTGTTTGAGGTATCTTGCTTCCTTACTGTTGTTATGTCAGCACAGCTACCCGGCTATGTACTGTCACTACTGCTTGTGACCATTATGGTTGGCACCTTTTCCAATGCCCATAGTGGGGCATGTTATGTGGACACTTCGGATTTGCAGGACTACACATACCCAGGGCTAGTGCAGTTGACAGAACTTCACTTGTTTGCCATACTATGAGCTTATTCTGTAAGCGTTTGGGTTCCTTATTTATTTTCTTATGCCATGTCTGTGTTCCATATCGTAATGTATATGTTTTATGCTACTATTTACATGTATATTGCGGGAATTTGCGTGGCAGGGGATCGGAGGTCATTTTCCATTTTTACGATTGTTGCAGGGACACGACTGTCCAATCAGGGACTGTCCATGGCACATTGGGACAGCAGGTAACCCTGGTGACCATGCCCATGTCGCTACTGGGGTTTCCACCTTTTCCATTTTCCGATCTGGGATATTTCCGGGACTCACATCTGACTTTACAGGCCGACACATACAAGCGGTCACTATATAGCATAGAAATTCACTTGTTTGCCTAAATAATATGCTTATTATTGTGGCAATTTCCTTGCTTATTCTGTTTATTGTGTCATTTAGGTATTTCTGTTACAGAAATAACCAATTCATGCTACCATTACATTAAATACGGGATATCATTGTGTCCTACAATGCGTAGCACATCAGCCATTTCTAATACGTTTTTTCGGGACACAACTGTCCATGGAGAGACTGCCCCAACCAAAGTGGGACAGGTGGTGACCTTAGTCGCTGCTCCTATGTCGGTGCGGTGCGCTGACATGCGGCTGTACACCTTCTCTGAGTGTAAACACTGACAGTGCATTGCGGGACGAACGCGGTCTTATCGTATCCTTTGCTCCTTGGGCGGGTACACTTATGCCTTCGTGGCTTCTATTTGCTTCTCCGTTAATTTGGGACGGGGACTATGTTGCATACTGTACGTGCGTTTCATTCTGCACAGGACCTGGCTGCTGCCATTACTATTGTGGGCGGACCGTGGCTGTCAGCACATTAGGTTGCTCACCTCATGCCGGCTTAGACACGCCTCCAGACGCATCCTACCTGGGCTCGCTCACGTACACTACGCACGTGTCTGTGATTCCGGTGCACTCTCATTAATATGTATATGGCGCTACTGCGCCGGATATTCCATGCACCGCCCGCGCAGGCCTTACGCCGGCCTTGTGCTGAGCTTCATGAATCCCGGGGAATGACTTTCCAATCTATAGGTAGATGATTTTTTGAATAAATTATTGGCAGGACTTAGCTGTCTTATGAGATTCAACAGTGTTGATACTTTTTCATAACTATATAACTGCCAGTGTTTTGAAATGTTGTTTAATAGATGGCATATTGAAAATCTGAACTGTTGTGAAATAAGAAAAAAACAGTTAACCACAGAGATTGAAACAGAAATTAGAATGAAAAAGAGTCTCTTCAGCCTTAGACATCTGCACTTTAAGGCCAGATTACCAAGACATATGTCACTCACATTCAGTTTGCCAAAACCAATGACATGAATGCACACACCTAGAGTAATGTCCCACCTACAATACTTATATTTTTGCAGATGTTCTCCAAACTCTATGAGTCTCATTTAAAAAGAGGGTGTTCAACCAGTATGCTTAACACTTTGTAAATAATTTGCCCCAACTCATCCTCAGTGGACAGACCTTAGAAACAGTCTAACATTTACCCAGTACTAGCATCCACTATTACTTAACATCAAAAATAAGCTGTTATATATTCAGAATAGTCATCAGTCTGCTAGTACACCCCTTAGGTAGCTGTTATGGCAAGGTATTACCAGAGGTGCACTGCAGTTGAAATACATACAGTTCAGAAAAGCAACAATATATAAATCTGACTCTGTATAAGTAAAACAAGTGGTGAGTTGAGTGAGAAATATATCTTCCTTAAAACAGGTCAGCAGCTTCAATAAATCCAAATCAGACGAGATAATAAACAGACAGTTTATTATAGGAAAAACGAGGATAAGCGCTTTCACTAGGTGTAGCTTCTTCAGATCCAAGACAATTTTACAAAAATCCACATACTTTAAATACTTAAAAAACAAACTAATTAAAAACTTCTTCTTCTTCTTCTTCTTTCGGCTTTTTCCCGGTTAGGGGTCGCCACAGCGGATCACCTTGTCCGCACATTGAATGGCAGTGGAGTTTTACGGTGTCGAGTTGCCAGCCCGGCGCCCAACCTTCCACAGAAGGCACACTCACACGCACACCTAGGGCCAATTTAGAGTGTCCAATCCACCTGCAGCATGTCTTTGGGATGTGGGAGGAAACCGGAGCACCCGGAGGAAACCCACGCAACCACAGGGAGGACATGCAGACTCCGCACAGAAGGCACCCCAGCCGAGGATCGAACCAGAGAACCTCTTGCTGTGAGGCAGCAAATGCTAACCACTGCACCACCGTGAAACTAATTAAAAACAAATACTCAATAATTAATTATTCAATTAACTATTTTAAAGCTGTAGTCGGACTGAGCATCAAACGCAGAAAATAATCGTAACATCACAATGCATGTTCTATTAATATTTATATAACATTTATATCGAGTAGCATGACGATAATATAACTGTCTTAAGTGCACTGATTCATAGGCATTTTTTGAATGCATATCTAACAGCAAAAAATAAAAACCATGAAAGATAAAAAGGCACAAACACATATGTCTTGAAAAGTGTATTACTATGCTGGATAGTAACTAAATGTATCAATAATATTAATTATGTGCTAGTTTAAGAATAAATATGTATGAAAACTATATGTGCCTCTATGTGTTTGCTTTATATATGTACATATGTAATGATGGTCAATGTGCATATATATATAAATAGTGTGTGTAGTGGATTAATTCTGAATGTATATTTATGTGTGTATATGTGTAAAAACATGAGTAAACTGATGAATGGATGTTTAAATTATAAAGTTGTGTGATAGTTAAAATGAAAGTTGATGAATGAATGTATGAATAAATATAATAAATATAATAAAAATGTATATAATAAATATAAATGTAAATATATGTGTGTAAGATAATAGAAATAATATAATATATAAATCTAAATTGTCCAAGTGGATCTTTGATCAAAACTATATGTATGTCTCTATGTGTAATGCAGCTCTAAAATTGATAATAATGATATTAAAAAATTTTATATATCCATATTTTTTAAAAAATATAATAAGTATATCAACAATTTAATTAAAAATGGATATGTCTGCGTTTTTTAAGGTGAGGTTTGATGGATGCTCTGTCATTTAGGCCGTGACCTTTATCAGCTCTAAGTAAGATAATCCATCTGCTTTCTCTGTCTTCAGTGTGATTTACAGTATCCCCTCCTCTTTGGCTCACAGTGATTTTCTCTAAAACCCTAAAAGTAAATGTATGTTCTGAGTTAGTTTGTATGACATGTTTTGCTAATGCATTTTGTGTATTAGCCTTTCTTATATTGTAACACTGTTCTCTTATCCTATCACGTAAAAACCTATTGGTTTTACCAACATAAAAACAAGAACATGACTTGCATACAGCCAAATATGACATTTGGAGTCATACAATCTGCATCAACTTGAGTGGAAAATTCCCTATATGTATCTGGGTGTATAAAAATTATGTTAGAGTCTATCAATGAGCAGAAATAACAATGTCCACACGGTTTGGTATAATGTTGATTTGTGGAAGCTGTATTTGCTGTTCGATAGTGTAATAATCTTTTAAGATTCTTTTTATTTTTGTATGTGAAAGAGGGATTGTTACCTGCTATTGATGTCAGTATATCATCAGCTTTTAAAATGTTCCAGTTTTTACAAATAATGTTTCTGATCTGAATATTGTCTGTTGTATAAGAGGTCAAAAATGTTAGGGTTCCTGCCTGTGTGTCAGTTTCATTGTTAATTACTATGGGTTGAGGTCCAAAATATGGTGTAATTGTAGTTGAACGTAAACTGCATATAGAGTTAATATGCTCATCTAACTCTTCAGGTTTGTAACCTCTTTCCAAAAATTTTTCTTTCAAGTCGTATAGGTCTCTTTGAAAACCTGTATCATCCGGATTAAGTCTGGACATTCTCAATGCTTGTCCTTTCATTATGTTATTAAAAACATGCCTGGGATGCATGCTAGTCCTAAATAACAACATATTCCTATAACACGGTTTCCTAAAGATTCCTGTATTAAACATACCACATGGTAGTTTCTCTATTAATAGATCTAAAAACTCAATTTTATCATTAGAATAATTCATTGTAAATTTTAAACATGGTGTTAATTCATTCATCATCGTAGAAAAGTTTTTTAAATCATCAATGTTACCATTCCATAAAATAAACACATCGTCTACAAAACGTCTATAAAATTGTACATGTGTTTTGAACAAAGGTTCATTAAACAGCAGTAGTTCTTCCCAGTGAGCCAGGAACATGTTGGCCTAACTATTGACACATGAAGTGCCCATAGCTACGCCATCTAGTTGTTGGTAAATATTATTACCAAACATAAAAATATTATTTTCTAGTACCAACTCAAGGAAGTGCACTAACAGATCAATTAGAACTTTACTATAAGTGCTGTGCTTATTAAGATAAGAGTTAACATAAGTTAAACCCAGTTCATTCGGTATAACCGTGAATAAAGACTGTACATCATAGGTCACTAAAATTAAACCAGATATAGGGTTTAGTTGGTTGCTAACATTACAGAGGTCTACTAAAAATTGTTTAGAGTCACGCAAGACAGAAATATTTTGGTTCAGAATATTCCTTAAGTGCTTCTCTATAAAACTGAAATATGTTCACTGACCCATCCTTTTCCAGACACTATTGGTCTCATTGGGGGTCTGGTTAGGCTTTTGTGTATCTTGGGTAGTCCGTGTATAATTGGGACAGTTGGTGTTTTAATCAATAAGTATTCAAAGCAGTCTTTATTAATCAGTTTACTTCTATGTATATCTAATAAGATATTGTGTACATAGTTAACCATTTCATAGACTTTCACAAAATCAATAGATGTGTAAAAAGTATCTAACAACATATTATTCATTTCAGTTTCATAGTGTATAGTATCCATTACTACTATTCCTGAACCTTTATCTGCTGGTCTTATTATAATGTTTAGGTCATTTCTTAGATTATGAAGGCTCATTCGCTCATGATATGACAGGTTATTGTGTGTCCTATGTCTAGAGTTGTTCATTTCATTATCATGATAGTATTTATAAAGTTCTTCTTCTGTAGTTTTCATATATGCCTCAAGTAATGGATGGTTGGTTGGAATATAGTCACTAAGATTCTTAAAAGTGAATGGATCTATGGCTTCGGTCATATTACCAAGATTGTTGGTGTTGTTGGTATTCTTATATATGTATCTAAGCATAAGCTTCCTACAGAATACTTTAAGATCTATGACAGTATCATCTAGTGTACTCTTAGTATGAGGAATGAAATTTAAGCCTTTAGTTAACAAACTAATAGCATAGTCTGACAATGGAATACTAGACAGGTTATAAATTAAGTCTTGTTTTGATGTGTCCACATTTTCTTTAAAGTTGTATTGTGTGGTGATTCTCCGGATAGTTTTCTTTTTTGCCTTCCTCTGCTGACCGAGCATATCCGGCTCTGGTTCTTTTCTTGTCGTATTGCTAAAGGGAAGGACAAATTAATGCCAGCCCCTTTGTTATTTTCTTTTATTTTCGGTCTGACAATCTGTTCAGAGTCATTTATGGAGCTTCCTTTGTTTTTAACAATATTAACAGTGGGATAAAGATTAACACCATTATCCATACTGGTATGGGTTAAATGTATAACATCTAAGGAATCATTGCACGTGTTATTGCCATCATCAGTTAATGTTGGTTCCACAACAGAGTCAGTGTTAATAGGTGTAATATTTAAGTCCTTTCCTTGATTATTATCAGACTATGATATTAGTTTGTTAATGATGATGAAAACCAGGCTCTCTCACCACGAAACAATAGGAGACAGGAGGAATAGGAAATAGGAGTTAACTAAAGGCTTAAATTTCATTCCTCATACTAAGAGTACACTAGATGATACTGTCATAGATCTTAAAGTATTCTGTAGGAAGCTTATGCTTAGATACATATATAAGAATACCAACAACACCAACAATCTTGGTAATATGTCCGAAGCCATAGATCCATTCACTTTTAAGAATCTTAGTGACTATATTCCAACCAACCATCCATTACTTGAGGCATATATGAAAACTACAGAAGAAGAACTTTATAAATACTATCATGATAATGAAATGAACAACTCTAGACATAGGACACACAATAACCTGTCATATCATGAGCGAATGAGCCTTCATAATCTAAGAAATGACCTAAACATTATAATAAGACCAGCAGATAAAGGTTCAGGAATAGTAGTAATGGATACTATACACTATGAAACTGAAATGAATAATATGTTGTTAGATACTTTTTCCACATCTATTGATTTTGTGAAAGTCTATGAAATGGTTAACTATGTACACAATATCTTATTAGATATACATAGAAGTAAACTGATTAATAAAGACTGCTTTGAATACTTATTGATTAAAACACCAACTGTCCCAATTATACACGGACTACCCAAGATACACAAAAGCCTAACCAGACCCCCAATGAGACCAATAGTGTCTGGAAAAGGATGGGTCACTGAACATATTTCAGTTTTTATAGAGAAGCACTTAAGGAATATTCTGAACCAAAATATTTCTGTCTTGCGTGACTCTAAACAATTTTTAGTAGACCTCTGTAATGTTAGCAACCAACTAAACCCTATATCTGGTTTAATTTTAGTGACCTATGATGTACAGTCTTTATTCACGGTTATACCGAATGAACTGGGTTTAACTTATGTTAACTCTTATCTTAATAAGCACAGCACTTATAGTAAAGTTCTAATTGATCTGTTAGTGCACTTCCTTGAGTTGGTACTAGAAAATAATATTTTTATGTTTGGTAATAATATTTACCAACAACTAGATGGCGTAGCTATGGGCACTTCATGTGCCAATAGTTACGCCAACATGTTCCTGGCTCACTGGGAAGAACTACTGCTGTTTAATGAACCTTTGTTCAAAACACATGTACAATTTTATAGACGTTTTGTAGACGATGTATTTATTTTATGGAATGGTAACATTGATGATTTAAAAAACTTTTCTACGATGATGAATGAATTAACACCATGTTTAAAATTTACAATGAATTATTCTAATGATAAAATTGAGTTTTTAGATCTATTAATAGAGAAACTACCATGTGGTATGTTTAATACAGGACTCTTTAGGAAACCGTGTTATAGGAATATGTTGTTATTTAGGACTAGCATGCATCCCAGGCATGTTTTTAATAACATAATGAAAGGACAAGCATTGAGAATGTCCAGACTTAATCCAGATGATACAGGTTTTCAAAGAGACCTATACGACTTGAAAGAAAAATTTTTGGAAAGAGGTTACAAACCTGAAGAGTTAGATGAGCATATTAACTCTATATGCAGTTTACGTTCAACTACAGGTACACCATATTTTGGACCTCAACCCATAATAATTAACAATGAAACTGACACACAGGCAGGAACCATAACATTTTTGACCTCTTATACAACAGACAATATTCAGAACAGAAACATTATTTGTAAAAACTGGAACATTTTAAAAGCTGATGATATACTGACATTAATAGCAGGTAACAATCCCTCTTTCACATACAAAAATAAAAAGAATCTTAAAAGATTATTATGCTATCGAACAGCAAATACAGCTTCCACAAATCAACATTATACCAAACCGTGTGGACATTGTAATTTCTGCTCATTGATAGACTCTAACATAATTTTTATACACCCAGATACATATAGGGAATTTTCCACTCAAGTTAATGCAGATTGTATGACTCCAAATGTCATATATTTGGCTGTATGCAAGTCATGTTCTTGTTTTTATGTTGGTAAAACCAACAGGTTTTTACGTGATAGGATAAGAGAACAGTGTTACAATATAAGAAAGGCTAATACACAAAATGCATTAGCAAAACATGTCATACAAACTAACTCAGAACATACATTTACTTTTAGGGTTTTAGAGAAAATCACTGTGAGCCAAAGAGGAGGGGATACTGTAAATCACACTGAAGACAGAGAAAGCAGATGGATTATCTTACTTAGAGCTGATAAAGGTCACGGCCTAAATGACAGAGCATCCATCAAACCTCACCTTAAAAAACGCAGACATATCCATTTTTAATTAAATTGTTGATAGACTTATTATATTTTTTAAAAAATATGGATATATACAATTTTTTAATATCATTATTATCAATTTTAGAGCTGCATTACACATAGAGACATACATATAGTTTTGATCAAAGATCCACTTGGACAATTTAGATTTATATATTATATTATTTCTATTATCTTACACACATATATTTACATTTATATTTATTATATACATTTTTATTATATTTATTATATTTATTCATACATTCATTCATCAACTTTCATTTTAACTATTACACAACTTTATAATTTAAACATCCATTCATCAGTTTACTCATGTTTTTACACATATACACACATAAATATACATTCAGAATTAATCCACTACACACACTATTTATATATATATGCACATTGACCATCATTACATATGTACATATATAAAGCAAACACATAGAGGCACATATAGTTTTCATACATATTTATTCTTAAACTAGCACATAATTAATATTATTGATACATTTAGTTACTATCCAGCATAGTTACTAAGCAGCATAGTAATACACTTTTCAAGACATATGTGTTTGTGCCTTTTTATCTTTCATGGTTTTTATTTTTTGCTGTTAGATATGCATTCAAAAAATGCCTATGAATCAGTGCACTTAAGACAGTTATATTATCTTCATGCTACTCGATATAAATGTTATATAAATATTAATAGAACATGCATTGTGATGTTACGATTATTTTCTGCGTTTGATGCTCAGTCCTACTACAGCTTTAAAATAGTTAATTGAATAATTAATTATTGAGTAATTGTTTTTAATTAGTTTGTTTGTTTTTTAAGTATTTAAAGTATGTGGATTTTTGTAAAATTGTCTTGGATCTGAAGAAGCTACACCTAGTGAAAGCGCTTATCCTCGTTTTTCCTATAATAAACTGTCTGTTTATTATCACGTCTGATTTGGATTTATTGAAGCTGCTGACCTGTTTTAAGGAAGATATATTTCTCACTCAACTCACCACTTGTTTTACTTATACAGAGTCATTATTTAACAATCAGCTAACAAGTGCATTGCAGGTAACTAATGACACTGTTAACTTTTAATATATAAATCTGCTCCATACAACTTTGCATAATGAACACGATTCTGAGTAAGAAGAATGTCCCAATTTACATTCCATATTCTGTGCATATATGCAACACCAGAATGAAAATAATCTTCTTTGATACCACGGCATCTTTAAAAACATTGCCTTTTTTAAGGTAGGTCTTTATGTTAACTCTGAATTAATTTAGCAGAACTGATCCAGTGAATCATAGTTAGCCTGACTGCTAGCTGTAAATTGTTGTACTGCTCTTTGCTGGCCTTGAGCTAAGATAAGATTCCAGGATGAAGAAGAACATTTTGATTTTCATCCTTACTTTTATCTATACATGAAAAACCACAATGTCTTATCTTCAGCATCATTGATTTCTGTAACCCAACTGAGGTACCACTAACTCCACTTCAGGAAAAGTATTTACATTTATTGAGAATACTTTCCCACAAGTATAGCATGTTCCCTGATACCATTATCATTAGTATTTAAATAATGATTCTCAAAACTTTAATTAGCAAACTGAGCATTATGATTATATTGATGACTCTAGACTTCCAAAGCAGGTTCCTTAATCTTATAGAGTCTGAAGTCTTATAATGCTCAAAAGAGGTGCCACAAATGCACAGGGAAGTAAACATGCATGATACAAAAAAGCAGTTCTGTGTGTCATTTGTGTGGAATAATGATAATATATCAGTCTCAGTATCACATAACTCCAATGGAAAATTCTTTACTTCTGAAGCTGGAAAAAGGAAAGAAACAGAACTATGACATAATTTTCTCATGGGGAATCATCTGCTGTTTTTATGGATTGAGCCATGGTTTCATGAAGACCACCGAATGAGCTACAATAAAATCATCATTGACACAAAGGATTGTTAGTCACAAAGTGCATTCTACATGCATTTTATCCATGTGGTTTTCCACAAATACCTTGTATGCATCTTTAATGGATAAATATTTAAAGAGAATTACACCCACATATCAAATTATATATGCAGATGACTCCACTGTTATCTGCTCTGCCCCTAGCCTTCCCGAGCTCCAAGCCAAAACCCAATTGGCCTTTACAACCACAGAAAATTGGATGCTTCAAAATCATCTTTCCCTTAATGCCAACAAATCTCACATCATTCTCTTCTCTCCCTCAAAAGCAATGACTCTAGACAAGTCTTCCTTCATAATCTCCAGCCTCTCCCACTCCTCAATAGAAGTTGTTAGTTGTGCTAAACTACTCGGAGTTACCATTGATGAACACCTCAATTTTAATAATCATATTCAAATAAACATAAAAAAAACTCATCAGAAACTTGGTATGCTCTATAGAAATGCTAACTTTCTTACTCCATCTTCAAAACAAACTCTCGCCACGACCTACCTTCTCCCTTCTCTACTGTATGGTGCCCCTATTCTATCTAATCTCACCACTTCTATCTCCTCAAAACTTGAAAGTTGCTACTATAAAATTGCCAAATTCGCTACTAACTCCCCCCATTCTACACACCATTGCATCTGCCTCCGTAGGCTCCAATGGCTAGAACTCCCTAATCAACTCGATTTCCTCCAACTTACTACTGCACACAAACTAATTTTTAACCCTACTGCTTGCCCTGCATTATCCAATAGCTTGACCATATATACTCCTCCAAGGCCCCTAAGATCTAGCCACCAAAATGTTATATCTGTGTACAGACCCAAATGACCCCCTGGCCAACTCCTACTTTCTTACACTACAGCAAAAAAATGGAACTCACTTCCTTCCCTCCTAAGAGTCACTACAGGCTATGAACAGTTCAAATCCCTTCTCCATTCTCACCTTTCCCAAAATTGGAAATGTAATTGTATACTCCCTACTTAGATCTTATTTCATCCTAGTTCCTTTCTCCCATACCCCTGGTTCCCCTTCTTCAGACTCAGTCCTTAGCTCCCCTCCCTCTTCCTCTTATCTCCTCCCCCCTCCCTGACTAAACCTTTTACTTCCTTTAAGTGCTCTCTTCCCTCTGCCCACCTGTATGCTTAGTCTCACATTTGAATCTTTTTTCCTTATTCTTAAGGTGTTCTACTGGTCTCTATCATAAAAGGATCACTACTCTATATGTTTTTCTGCTATCTTCCTCCTGACCTCTCTTCTCCTTTAAACTTTTTGCTTCTCCTTCGCTTCTCCTATGCATTCCTGCTCTTGCATTCAAACTCATTCTATATTTTCCTTCTTCTTTACTACTTCACTTAATATTACAGTTGCACAAAACAAGATTTTCTTATGTATACTGCCTAATGTACCTCATTTTTGAAGAATTGTTAAAATATTGTGCTATTAGAACTCAGAGTGTTTTTGTGTATAATGTATTAGTTTACAGTCCTTCTGCTGTGTTATGCTTGTATTTTTGTGTGCAATGTATTACTTTATTGTATTATCATGGAGCTTTTCTCCCCGGGCCTCCACTGAAAACGGGCTTTCGAGCCCAGTGGACTTCCCCGGTTATCAAACTGGAAATAAATAATAAATAAATAAATTAATTAATTTTTTTATCCTAAAAAGTTGGTTTCCCTTCCCTGTAATCCAACACTATTCACATCACATATATAAAAAGCATAACAAAAAAACTCATTTTATAATTATTTGATTTGTTTTGTGTCTGAACTTATTTCTGTTTGAGTTTCTTTCCTACGTTTTTCTCACTTATTTGTTATATCACAGAAACTATTAAAAGTGTTTAAGTCACTTATTACAGCTACAGAGTCATTAAGAAAATAATTGCTCCAAACCAATGGTATCCAAATGTGACTTATAAGTCACAGACTGCCAACTTAAAACTTCAGACAAATAGTGTAACCTGGAATTTGAAAAAAATGCAAGGCTTTCAAGCTTAAATTTCCGGTGCAAAGGAACAATAAAACAATATATTTTTTAAATCAACGATAGCTGGAGTGACACTAGGTAAAGCAAAGCTGTATTCATCCAAAGTACTCGAGACACCAAACACCAAATAGAAGCCAGAAAGGTTATAAAAATCTCCAAACATTATTTTACTGCATGAAAATAAAACACACAGGTTAGAGCTTTCACCACTAGGCTTCTTCAGACCTACAACATTATTGAAACTATCCAAGCTTAAATAGCTTCCTTGGCAGGAAACTACTACTCCCTTAAAGTGCTAGCGTTCATGTATATAAATGCAATTCATCATATACATGCATTCCCTAAAATATTTCTAAAACCACATAATAGTCACATTTATTGATAAAACATACAAATATATGTATAAGAAACATATATAAAAACATTATATTCTATATGAGACTGCACTAAACAAATCATTAACATACATTGCATAATTTTTAAAATTGTATAAACTAATGTGTACATAATAGATGTATACATAATTGAAAATAATTATCATCATTCTTCAGTCTAACCACCCTACATCAAGCTTTCAACTTCCTTGATTTCAGAAATGGTTTGATTGAAACCTTTCCATTAAGTCCCGGGGGTTGATCGGACCTCAACCTTATGATCCAGATGGTCTCCCTTTCCTCTGTGTATGTTCTAATATCCCCACCTCTAAAGTTGGGGCTGACCCCCTCTATTATCTTAGACCTGAAGGCATGGGAGTCATCATTGTCAATGATGTGCTTGGACAGTGCATTGACCTTGGATTTAATTCTAATTTGGTATAAATGTTCATGAATTCTATCCCTAAGCCTCCTATTCGTTTTCCCAACATAAAACATCTGACATGCTTCACATGAAGCAAGGTAAACCACATCAGCAGACATGCAGTCCCCTGCCACATGGAAAATATGCCTGAATGAGTCAAAAGGGTGAACAAAAAGGGGACTGGAATCTATGAATCCACAAACGTTACAATGACCACATGGCATAGTGCCACATACGGTTGAAGTCTCTCCCCCTAATGCTTTCTTAAGGTAGCACAAAAGTCTCTTCAGATTCATTTTGTTTTTGTAGATGAACCTTGGAGCTGCACCCACTGCTTCTTTAACCTCAGGATCAATCATTACAATATCCCAATGTGCCTTCACAATATCCTTGATCTGGCCTACATCCTTAGTATAAAACAGGGGGAATGCCATGGGACTAAATGGTGTTGACCCATCATAACCAGCTACACATCCATCAATGGAGTTTCTCTCAATCACAGTAGGATTGTCACTGCCCCATTGTTCAACCTCTCATACTCTGCAGAAAAGTATGGAGCTGCAGCTTCCCTCCTCAGATTGGCAATACCTTCAATGTCTCTCTCAGCATCAATGGCACTATAGCCCCAGTCTCTGAACGTGTCACATAGGTCATCCAACTCTCGTGTAAACCCCAAGTCAGTAGGATTATATCTGGACACCCTCATGGCTTGCCCTCTAATGATATTCCGATAAATGTGTCCAGGTTGCATACTGTGTCGATCTAATAAACCATTCATGTGACAGGGTTTTCTGAGAACCCCAGTACTCAGAATACCATTACTCAGCCATTCAACAAAGACATCCAAAAATAGGAGTCTGACTGCTGAATATTCATAACTGAACCTGAGGTACTCAGAGAGCAAGCTGACCTCACCAACAAATGATACCAATTCATCAGATGAGCCTGTCCAGATGAAAAACAGATCATCCACAAAACGCCTGTAGAAGACCGCTGATTCCACATATCCTGGAATCCCAAAAAGGAAGTCACTCTCCCATGCTGCCATGAATAGATTGGCATAGCTATTGGCACACGAGGCGCCCATAGCTAGGCCATTCTGTTGCAGGTAACATTGGTTCCCAAACAAGAACACATTACATTCCAACACCACCTCCAAGAAAGTCATCAACAAATCAATCACTGCTCCAGTGAGAGTAGAATTCTTCCTTAAATAATTACTCACCCTCTTGACCACTTTATTATTAGGGATGATGGTAAAAAGGGATTGTACATCCATTATCACAAAAAGATACTGTATGTCATTAGGTACATCCTTAACAAATGCATATAAATCCAATAGAAACTGTTTCGTATCCCTCAGTATAAACCCATTAGCTTCCACGATTGGTCTTAAAATCTTCTCTATGTATATCGAGAAGGGTTCCGTGGACCAACCCCTCCCTGACACTATGGGTCTCAGTGGGGGTCTCTCTCTATTTGTATGTATCATTGGGAGGCCTTGAATAACAGGAATGAGGGGTTTCTACTCAACACCAGAAGTCCAAACCTCAAGATGCACGCACTCGAAACTCTCCTTAGCATGGAGAACATTGACATCTGTGCAGTAACAGAAACCTAGTTCAAGGCTCCCGAGAGTACCCCAGCACTACCAGGTTATACCTCATACCATGCTTTTCGGCCCGAAAACTTGGACTGAACCACAAATGGAGGGGGAGTATCAATATTCGTCAAAGATACCCACACCTCCAGGTTGGTGGCACAGCACGTAGCATCAGAGACTATCCATGTGCAACTAACAGTGGGTAAAACTGCCTTCCAGTTTATAGCCTGCTACAGACCACCCTCCCAAACTCAGGAACCCCACTCAGCCTTCCTGAGAACACTGGAAAATATGAAGGTCTCTCCAAACACCATTATATTGGGCGACTTCAACTACCCAAACATAGACTGGGCGCATTACTCTAGCTCCAACACCCTAGCCCAAAGGTTCCTAGAATTTATAAACTCAAATGCTATGGAACAACTTGTTAACACTCCCACAAGAGGGGAAAACATACTGGACCTGATCATCACCAACATGGGGACTCTACGCTCCAGACCAGAAGTGTATCCCTCACTGGTAAGATCAGACCATAAACTAATCTCACTGGATATTCACATCCCGACCCCACCCCCTGCCCAGAAAACCACAGTGAAAAACTTCTCTAAAGCAAATTTCACACTCCTCAAAACCGAGGTGGAATCCGTCAAAGCCCCCGGGCCTGTGGAAAATATGGCCCAGACCGCAGAATCCTTTATAAATGCATTCTATGAACACCTTCAGGAATGCATGGATCATGCAATCCCAAATAAAACTAAGACCCAATCCTCCAAAGGCAGACATCCTGTCTGGTGGACCCCAGCCATAAACAAACTATACAATAGAAGGAGGAAGCTACTACATGATAGAGCAAAATCCCAAAAAGGGAAGGCATCTCTGATCAGTATTAGCAAAAAACTACGGGCACTCATAAAATCGTCTAAGGCCAGCTTTGAGAGAAAAATTGCAAAGGACACTAAGGATAATCACAAGGCTTTCTTTAGTTATGTTAGGAACCTGGGTGGGAATTCCCAGATATGCTCAGAATTAGTCCAAAATAACAAAAAATACACCGAACCCACAGACATTGCCAACATCCTAGCTGACAGGTTCAGCACACCCCCCCCCCCCCACCAAAAGGGCAAATATCTATCCCAGCAGAGTGCTGCCCCCTGACATCTCAGATGCTCAGGTAAGAGCAGCCCTCTCCAAAGCAAAAAACACAGCATCAATGGGACAAAGACGGTGTCCTGGGCTGCGTCCTACATGAACTCCAAGAAGAGCTAAACCCAAGCATAAAACTATTGCTCAATCTCAGCCTTACTACAGGATATGTACCCAAAGAGTGGCGTACAGCAACAGTGGTCCCTCTCCACAAAGGTGGTGCCTCAATGGATCCTGGAAACTATCGCCCCATAAGCCTGACTAGCTTGGTCTGCAAAGCTATGGAAAGGATCATCATGGACCTCATAAATAAAGATATTGGGGACCTACAGACACTGGATCCTACCCAGTTTGTTAAGGGCAGATCCTGCCTCTTAAACCTGGTCAATTTCTTTGAAACAGTCACCAAGGCCATTGACGAGGGGAAGGTGGTCCACACAGCCTACCTGGACCTCGCAAAAGCCTTCAATACACTACCCCACTCAGGCATTATAGCTAAGCTCACCAGCTTAAATATAAACCCCTATGTCACTAGATGGGTTGCAAACTGGCTCAAGGACAGAACCCACATGGTTAGAATTGCTGGAGCCATGTCAGACTCCAAACCAGTTACAAGTGGCATCCCACAAGGCTCAGTCTTGGGGCCTCTCTTGTTCGGTATATATTTCTCGGAGGTACAGGCCAATACGGAAGGACTGTGGCTGACCAAGTTCGCAGATGACTGCAAACTGGGCACCATAATTGATTCTCCAGCCGACACAAGCATCCTCCAAAAGGACCTCATAGAAACAGACAACTGATGCCAGAGCCATGGCCTCAAGCTAAATGCCAAAAAGTGTATAGTCATCTCCTTTGGCAAAAACAAAGTGCCCACAAATTACCACATAGGTGGTAATCCATTAAGTATGGAAGAAGTAATTAGGGACCTGGGGACCCAAGTTGATAGCAGTCTCTCATTTAACAACCACGTGGCCAAAGTGGTTAGAAAAACATTTTATATAGCCCACCTAATCATGAAGGGATTTACATCTAGATCAGGGGAGGTCATCGTGCCTCTTTACTCATCCCTCATCAGGCCCATAATTGAGTACAATGCCCCTTTTGGGATGTACCTTACCAGACACCTGCAGCAACTGGAAAGACCCCAAAAGTACCTCACCAAGAGGATCAAAGGGCTCAAACCGATGCCATATGCTGCCCGGTTAAAGAAACTCCAGCTCTACTCAGTGGCATACTGCCTGCTCAGAGGTGATCTGTGCCTGATGTATAAAGCCATGTCCAACCCGGAATTAATGGACATGCTGCACCTCAGAAAATCCAAATCCCATCGAGCTATGTGCTCGAGAGACTTGAACCTCAGCACTGAAATAAATAGGACATGCTGGAGGGACAGATTCATAACCCAGAGGCTCCCTTCACTCTGGAATAAAATCCCAGTCCAGGTTAGGCAGAGTCCCTCATTGACTCTCTTCAAGAGGAATCTTGATGAGTGGATGGAAGATCATAGGTTTACCTCGGGTATCACTTCTGTGTCACCGTTAGACAGAGGCACAGTATACTAACCTCGAAAAATGGCATAGCAAAATTAATTTAAAATGGGTGGTGAAAGCCAAACACACTCTGGCTAGGCTTATAAATGCCCCAGGGCAGATAGCCTAGTATGAACCTATAAACCTATTGATGTTGAGAGAGGCATTGAAGGTATTGCCACTCTGGGGAGGGAAGCTGCGGTTCCGTACTTTTCTGCAGAGTATGAGAGGCTGAACAATGGGGCAGTGACCAATCCTACTGTGATTGAGAGAAACTCCATCGATGGATGTGTAGCTGGTTATGATGGATCAACACCATTTAGACCCGTGGCATTCCCCCTGTTTTTTACTAAGGATGTGGGCCAGATAAAGGATGTTGTGAAGGCACATTGAGATATTTTAATGGTTGATCCTGAGGTTAAAGAAGCAGTGGGTACAGCTCCGAGGTTCATCTACAAAAACAAAATGTATCTGAAGAGACTTTTATGCTACCCCAAGAAAGCATTAGGTGGAGAGACTTCAACCGTATGTGGCACTATGCCATGTGGTCATTGTAACTTTTGTGGATTCATAGATTCCAGTCCCATTTTTCTTCACCCTTTGAACTCATTCAGACATGTTTTCCATGTGGCAGGGGACTGCATGTCTGCTGATGTGGTTTACCTTGCTTCATGTGAAGCATGTCAGATGTTTTATGTTGGAAAAATGAATAGGAGGCTTAGGGATAGAATTCATGAACATTTATACCAAATTAGAATTAAATCCAAGGTCAATGCACTGTCCAAGCACATCATTGACAATGATGACTCCCATGCCTTCAGGTCTAAGATAATAGAGGGGGTCAGCCCCAACTTTAGAGGTGGGGATATTACAACATACACAGAGGAAAGGGAGACCATCTGGATCATAAGGCTGAGGTCCGATCAACCCCCGGGACTTAATGGAAAGGTTTCAATCAAACCATTTCTGAAATCAAGGAAGTTGAAATTTTGATGTAGGGTGGTTAGACTGAGGAATGATGACACTTCCTTGTTTTCAATTATGTGTACATCTATTACGTACACATTAGTTTATACAATTTTAAAAATGATGCAATGTATGTTAATTATTTGTTTAGTGCAGTCTCATATAGAATATAATGTTTTTATATATGTTTCTTATACACATATTTGTATGTTTTATCAATAAATGTGACTATTATGTGGTTTTAGAAATATTTTAGGGAATGCATGTATATGATGAATTGCATTTATATACATGAACGCTAGCACTTTAAGGGAGTAGTAGTTTCCTGCCAAGGAAGCTATTTAAGCTTGGATAGTTTCAATAATGTTGTAGGTCTGAAGAAGCCTAGTGGTGAAAGCTCTAACCTGTGTGTTTTATTTTCATGCAGTAAAATAATGTTTGGAGATTTTTATAACCTTTCTGGCTTCTATTTGGCGTTTGGTGTCTCGAGTACTTTGGATAAATACAGCGTTGCTTTACCTAGTGTTGCTCCAGCTATCACTGGTTTATTTTATTGTCTTGGGCTTGTTCTTGTTGGCTGGAGTGTTAACTCCATGCAGACACGTTATTTTTGAATATATATTTTTTATTTTTTCTTTATTTTAAATTAATTGTCATTACCTTTAATCAAGGCTGCAGTGCCACGAGAAAAAGAAAAAAAAAGAAAAGAAAGAAAGAAAAATGTTTTCATCTTACTGTTCTTATTTTCTGTCAGTATTTGATTTTGCATTTTAAATACTGTATTTTCTGTAAAAGTGCATGTTCCTTTTGTTGTTTGTTACAGTATTTTTGCATTGCATACAGTGTTTTGGTTAGATAAATCAGTTAGTTGGAGTAGGAAGATTAACATCAAATACTCTAATTCTAGCTATGGTATTAAAATCTGTGAATGCAATGTAAACCATATTGACCCAAGTAACACCTATTAATTAGAGCAGTCAGATTTCCCAGACTTGATCACTGAATTACAGTTGTTACTTTGAAAAGAACAATTATCACGGCTATATTTTCCAGTCTGTAATTCAAACATTCCTTAAAATGCTTGTATCAGAGATGGCCACTAATGAAAATCAATGGAAGCAAAGTAATTAAAAATGTGGATTGAAGCTGACAGTCAAAAGTAAACAGTCACAGTACTGTTGTAAGATGACGAAAGAGAAAACTACAGTAAACGATCATTATATGGATTTCTCTCTGTTCCCCTAAAATGACATCAGGAAGGTGTAGGCACTGACTGTGAAACAAATTCATGCTACGCGTGGTAGCCCCCCTTCAAATCAATTTGGAGTATAAAAAATTAGACAATAATAATAATCACTTGCATTGACACAGAGGCATCAGCACTACAGAAAAGTTCAAGATATTTACATTGAGGGTTTTATTTTACATTCTTGTGAGAGCAGAGGACTGATTCAACCCATCCAAATTTGGAACTGCTGATGGAAGGCGTATTGTGTGTTTATCTGATTGGCCTGAGGGCTAACTATGTAAAAGTCTTTCATCCTGCTGAGATTAAATCCTTACAATTGTGTGATACTGTGCTCATTTATTCAGAGCTTCCCTGTGCTTGACTTGGACTTCTGTGACTGCAAGACCTTCGTATTGCATCTTAAGCCATCAGTGGCCCTATAAAGCTAATATAAGGAATGTATTTTGTACTTATTCTAACTATCTTGGTGCTATTTAAGAGCTCTTTGCTATGTTTATAGAGTTGTTTAAATTCGTCACTGTTTTCAGCCTGTACTTGATAACAAAACACAATCTGTTACTGTACTTTTCTTAATTTGTTTTAATGGTATCCTGATATTTTCTAACCTCTATTGATATTGTAAAAGTTGTTTTGAGTTTACCAACATTCTCCTGAGTTTGTCAAAATATGTCTAAGTTTTGCCAAGTTTTCTGTGTTTGTAAAAGTTTTACTATGTTTGAGCACAGTTTCTCTATTTTGGAACATTTCTCAGGGTTTGTGAATTTATTTAAAAAGATTCCTGATATTGCAGGAGATCTACTTTTTATTGTAAAGCATTTGTTACTGCTACTGTACTTCAGCTCAAAATCCATTCATTTACATTAAGAAGGTTTTATTCTGCACTCTGGTAGGAGCAGAGGACTGAGTCAACAAAAATGAGTTGGGAACTGCTGGTGGAAGGCTTATTGTGTGCTTATTTGATTGGCTGGAGGGCGTAACTGTGTAAAAGTCTTTCATCTTGCTGGTATAAAAGCCTCACATTTGTGCATCGTACACATTTATATTATCCATGCCTTGCATATATGCACAGCACTCCAGTTTAAACTTGTCAATAGCAAATGGTCTCCATAGTCACCCACTGTTCATAGTTGCTTCAAGAGCATCCATTTTTGCAGAGGGCAGCACCACTGTAGATCATTCTAGAGTATAGTACTAAACACTCTCACTCAGACCTTTAAGTATCTCTCCCCTACTTCTTCCCATCTACTATGGATCTGAATAGGTTTTATGTCATCTCTGTTTCTGGCATGCTGGATATGGGCTTCCTGAGGCAGTGTAGTAATTGCCTCATATTCACTGACAACCACTTAATTTTAGAATAGACAAACACAGTACATGAGAAATGTAAATGCACAATGCCACTGGAGACAAAGCTCTTGCATTTACACAAAAAAAAAAAAAAAAAAAAAAAAAAAAACACAAACCAGGTTGTCAGCATTACACCCAAAACACTCACTACCAAAACAAAGGAACAAAGACATAGACCCACATATGTGGAGTTACTAGCATGAAATCTACCCAGACCTCCAAGACCTCCTAAAAGCATCTCTCAGCAACTCTGCTCACACTCAAAAAAGACAATGCCCCACACAACACATAACTCTGAAAATCATAGTAGCCCATAAGTGAACACACAGCACAGCTAGTTATTGGGGATTCCATTTTAAGACATACCGATGTCCTCCTTACCAGGCTAAACAAGGAGATGATCATAGTGAGTTGCTTGTCTGTCTGGAGCCAGATTCCACCAGATCACACATTCATTTAGATCTTTAAACCATAAGTACTAGTATGACATAGTCATAATCTATGTGAGAGGCAAATGTCCTAAGACATACTTTATTGGCCTACATTAGGAGTGACATGAAGGAGCTCTTTGAATATGTGACTCAGATGGGTATGAATCTAGTCTTGGATAGAATCCTACCTTCACCAATGATGTTGCCTTAGTAACAGCAAAAATGATTGACTTCAATAATTGGCTTAATTTCAGGAGTCACAACGAGGGGATCCAATATATTTCAGCCTGGAGAAACATGATTGACAAACTTGCCAGAGATGGTTTGCACTTTTCACCACTTGGCATACAGATATGGCACAAACTTTATCTATCTCCATAGTGCTGTTTTAGGCCATGCCAACTTGTTAAACATTCTAACATAACCAAAATCACTCATAATCAACCAAAAGTACAGCTGCTCAATGCTAGGAGTTTAAATTAAAAAAAAAAAAACTGCACTCCCTAGAAACACTCCTCACCTTGGAGAATGCATATATATGTGCAGTCACAGAAACATGCTTCAGAAACATGGAGAACAGCCCAGCTATCAAAGGCTACAATGCTTTTCTTAGGTTCATAGGTGTGTACTAGGCTAATGGCCCTGGGGCCTTTTGAAGCCTAGCCCATAGAAATGCCCTGGCATTGTGCCACCCAACATTAGTTCCTAGTGCCTCTATCAAGTAGAGCCACTGGAGTGATCCCCAGGGTGAATTTTCTATTTCCCATCCACTCATCAAGATTTCTCTTGAAGAGGGCTAGTGAGGGGGGGGGGTCTATATTACAAGATCACAACTTTAGTTAATCGAATAACTAAAGATCGATCTTGTAATATCTAAACCTAAAAATCTCAAATGGCTGATTTAACCCAGGGAAACACTTCCCTTGGCTGTTATGTGGATTATGCCCTTTTCTCCAATTTGGAGCGATGTTATAGTTGGTATATTTAGTTGAGAGGGGTGTGGGGGGTGACCCTCCCCCCCAATTGATTTGCGATTTAAAGTTTTTTTTTCATGCGGCCAAGAGACGTGTTTCCCTGGGTTAAATTGGCCATTCCAAACTTTTTAATAAACAATAACAGGGCATAGTAGTTTAGTTTCTTCAAGGCATTTAAAGGAATGCCAAACCACCACCTAGTAGCTTACTTCTATAAGCAGCTAAATTTAACTGTAGATTGCCTGACCTTGTTCTGTGTTTTTTAATAACTAAAACAGGGCATAGTAGTGTATTTTACCTTGTCAGGACAGTTAAAGTGAACTGCAAACTGCCGCAGCTTTTCTGGCTTCATTAATGGTAGCACGTCAGTGATGCAGCTAATGAACTCTGTATAGGTCAGTCACAGTCAGAGAGGCAATGTTTTCCCTGCCATAGCTACACATGATAAAGTGCAACATAAAACATTTAACTGATATGGCTATACCCATTTAAATTGCAAGGTAATGCTCTGGAATCCATACAGTATAAATCACTCCTTTAGATTCTACTCAGTTTAAACCATTCAATTCTGCCATCTGGTGGCTGTTTAGTCTCGGCTAATATAACTAATTGCACAGACTGAGTTGCATGTGCCTTTTCCCTAATTTTCTACCCTCAAACCAAATGGTTTTCATCAGTGGCCTACTACAGCGTTCTCCTTTGATATGAACTAACAGGGTTTAGCTGGAATTATTATGTTGTAACTGTTGTCCTGCTATTTCATTGTCACTAATAGGTTCATAGGTTCATAGGTTGGTACTAGGCTATTGGCCCTAGGCACTGTACAAGCCTAGCCATAACACTTCCCTGGATATTTCTTCCCACAATATTTACTTCCCTGGACCCCTGTCTAGCAGGGCGACTGACGCGATACCCAGGGTGAATTTCATACAATAACTACTGTTTTATTGTCACTAAACATATGATAGCTGCTAATATTAATTTTACTCATTTTGGTCACAGAGTACTAATGCAGTGTCTCCCAACTGCCGAAGCCCCCCCCCCCCCACATACTGAGCACAAGCAACCATCTTACGAATGTCCCAGGACAAGAGAACTACCAGCCTCTCTGTTGTTCTAAGCAAAAGACTAATATCTGCCTAAATAAATATTAGCACACTACCAGGGTTGGCAGCAGGAAAGTGTATTCTTAATGGTAAGCCCCCTCCGTTCTCTACAGGCTAGAGAACATTACAGCCAAGATTTGTAATGAATTCTTCTCTCTGTTTCCCCAAACTTACTCCATTTATTGCTATTTTCACTTGAAAGACCCACCTCTTGAATGTATTTAGGCTACTGGCAGTCTTCAGTAATCATAGTTTATCCATTATTGAGCATTTCTTCATTCTTAATTACCCAACCAACATACTGATGGATTTTTGTAGTCACTTACCTGCACCGGTTGGTGCAACCCTGCTCCATTCAACCTCGCTAATGCTCAGACTCACTCCGCTCCCCTATCCTGCCCCCATTTCCCACATGCCCCCACTACTCATAAATTTATTCTAACCCCTCATCACCTGACCTCCTGCCACACCCATCACCCAACCAACAACACCCACAGCCCACCCCTATACCACTGTCCTACTATCTCCCTCATTAACATTTTTCCTACAACTAATAAACTCTGTCATCACGATCCACATCCACTAGCCCCACCATCACCCCTCTCTACTAATACTATTTTTCTTATCTACAGGCCTCTATATAATCACCACCAGTACCTCCTATCATTAGTCACTCTTCATTCTCAACTACAACAAATCTCCTACCTTACCCCTTACCACATCCAAGTCCCACAAACACATAGACACACCCAAAATCTCTCATAGTCCATCCTTCCCCCAACCATCCCATCAATACACTACATCCCAGAATACAAAAAACAACCCAACTTCAGGTATCACTGTCTAATAGTTTATTTCCTTATAACCCTTACCAACATATCAGCTCAGTTACTACTAAGGTGATATCCACCCCAACCCTGTCCCACTATCTACCCTCATAAAAACAGATAACAACCACCTCCCATTTAAACACAAACCCACTGACCTACTAATACTAAATTTGAACATCTGCTGTATCATGAACAAAATAGAAGAGCTGCATCAGCTATTTCTATATATAACAATGACATAATGCTCATAACAGAGACATGGCTTAAACCTTATATCAAAGACAACTCTATAACCCCACCTAACTATAACATTATAAGGGTAGACAGAGCACACAAAAGAGGTGGAGGTATTGTCCTACTTTACAAATCTAACTTAAAGATCCAACTCCTACAAAAAGAACCCCCAAACTTAAAAAATGCTGAGACAATACTTGCTACACTCCTCCTAAACCAGCACAACCATCTAAACTTACTCGGCGTATGTATTCCACCAGGTGACAACATAAACGCCCTAGAAACAATACTCCACACGGCTTCCCACTCCCTTCCCCATGAAACCATAGTACTAGATGATGTCAACATTGACTGGAACTCTATCCACTCCCCAACACCCTATATAACTTCACCCAACTCATTGAAACACCCACACATATAGATAAGACCACCAGAAGGAAATCCATATTAGACTGTATCCTCACTAACCAGGCCAACACTTCCCACAAATGCGGAAAACTACCCAATTCTCAAAGTGACCACAACCCAGCCTTTTTCCTTCTACACAGACTTATATGTAATGATCCGCCCTCCCTACTACAAACCCAGTCCCACAAAAACTCCCCCTCAGACCTGTTCACAGAAACCTTAAAATCCTGTAACTGGGCTCTCACGAAAACCCTCCCTCTGGACAAGGCAGTAGAATACTTTAACTCCACATTCCTTATGATCCTAACCCAACTAGCCCTGATCAAATCAATTAGAATGTGTAGCAATCCTGCCCCGGTTATAAAAAAAACACTACGGTCTTACTAAAACAAAGGGACAAAGCCTGGAAATCCTGGCAACAACATAAAACACCCACTACTAGACAAGCCTTCCTGGAACTTAGAAATAAGGCAAAAAAAAAAAGGTTAAGATAGACAAACAAAATCACTATATAACCCTACAAAGAAAATATTGCAACAATCCACAGAAAATCTGGGCTGCAGTGAACAACATCCTCCAACCCAGAAAAAAACATCACACCACCAACAAATATATAAAGCAATAACCTTGATATAGCCTCCAACTTTAAGAACTGTTTCACCTCTTCCATACTGAAACTCATAAATGGTACAACCCCCCACACCCACCATCCCTGAAAGCCCAATCAATCACCACCCCCTTTTCACTCAAACCAGTATCTATATCAACCATCCAAAAACTCCCAGCTAAACTCAAGCCAACTACCCTCGCTGTTGACAACCTAACAGCCAAATACCTGCAACTTGCATCTGGGTTTATCACCTACCCAATCTCAATACTAATAAATAGATCCATTAATGAACACTACCACGTTCACTATGTAAGTAATAAAAAAATAAAAAAATAAAAGGAAGAAGAAGTAACTGCTGTAAGCAGGGGGGCAAGCCCTCCTGCACCCCCACACCCCCACACCCCCCGCTACATAAATATACCAACTCCGAGATCGCACTTCACTGCACTACAGTGCGGAAATGGAAAATTTCCATTTGCTACACTGTAGCGTGATCCCGGAGTTGGTATATTTAATAAGCGGGGGGTTTGGGGGACAGCTCCCCACATGGGGGGTGCATGCTTACAGCAATTAGTTTTCATTCATTTCATTTTTTTATTTTTTTTATTACTTATTCGATGTTACTGAACTTCGATGATATGGTGTCGACCGTATCATATTCAAAGTTCAGTAATGTCTAGTTTGTAATATAGACCTAACATTCAGCCAATCTCCATACTTATGGGTGACTTCAACTACCCCTCCATAAACCAGGAGACTAACAAGACCTATAATTCACTTGCTCAGAGGTTTTTGGATTTTATCAATGCAAACGCCATGGAGCAACTAGTTAGCTCCTCCACTAGAGGTATAAACATACTAAAACTGGAACACATGAACATGGGAGGATGCTGCTCCCTCCCATGCATTAACTCCTTCCTGGTAAGATCTGACAACAGAATGATCTTTTTTTAGTATTAAAACTAAACTAGAACCACCAACAAGCTCTAAACCTGTTAAGAACTTTGCTAAGACCAATTACCTCAAACTTAGTGACACCTTATTAAACTTCCAAGGCCTTCCAAACCCAGATGACACTAAGGCTTACTCTGTGCTGTACACAAAAGCACTGTACAACCACATTCATAGTTGCATAGAGGAGGCAGCACCTTTCCAAGCCAAACCTGTGATTAATGGCAAAAATAAACCACCCTGGAAGACCCATAACATAAATGGGTTATTCAACAAAAAGAAAAAAATCCTATCCAAGGCAAAGAAAGAAGAGACAAAACAGTGCAAAAATACACTCACTAGTATAACCAAACCAATTAGAGAGCTGGCCAAATCTGTGAAAGCAAAATATAAGGCAAAGCTAGCCACCCAGGTAAAAGATAACCGTAAGAGATTTTTAAATGATATTTGTAACCTCAGGAGAAATGCTCAGCAATGTGCTGAGTTAATCGTGAATGATAACACTTACACCCAGCCTGAAACTATAGCAAACCTGCTGGACATACTTCTCAACAATCCAGATTTTTGCAGAAGGTCCAGATTTTTGCTTCATATTTTTGGTCTATTTCTCATAAAATTGTGGCTTGCTGGCAAATCGCTGGCAAATCATTGAGGACTGAAGTCAAAAATTAATGTCAGACAATCAAGTTTCAGACTTCATATTCTTCAGGAAATTCATGCCAATGCAAACACTTTTTATCTATCAACTGTCTAAGTTTGTAAGAGCAATATTTAAAATGTGTTCCTATTTTGGGGCCTTTGTTCTCCCCATTATTTGTGGCTTTGTCCAGATTCCTTGCTGTAAGAGGTTGAGAGGAATGCTGTTGGATGACAAATTCAGTTCAATCTTCTCCCCCCACATCACCTCCTACCATACTCAGAGAAATACCCACAAACATCCCTCTACCAGTCATTATGAGGGAACATATCCTTACTGCCTTGCTAAAGCCAAAAACGCAACCTTCATGTGTGTGAACAGCATTCCAGAATACTTTTAAATAGCTTAAAACAGAATCTATCATGTCTACCAGAAACCCTTTTTAAAAACAACCAGACAGGCTTTGTCCCAGAGGAATGGAGGACTGCAACAGTCATCCCTCTGTATAAGGGTGGCCCATCAACTGACCCAAGGAACTACAGATTCATAAGCTTGACCAGTCTTATCTGCTAGGCCATGGGAGATAATTATCATGGATCAGATCAATAATGACACAGGAAATCTCCAAACAGTGGACCAGGCCCAAATTTGCTTTGTCAAATAGAGGTCTTCCTACTCAATCTGGTGGACTTCTACAGGAAAGTCACCAGGGCCATGGATGAGGGTAAAACAGTGCACATCATTTATCATCATTTATCTAGACCTGGCCAAAGCTTTTGGCACAGTCCCCACTTGGAGATCCTAGATAAACTTACTGTGGTAGGCATAAATCCTTACATCATCAGGTGGATAGCAAACTGGCTCAATGTCAGGACAAATGTTTTCCGGATAGGGAAATCCACTTCTGATAAGAAACCTGTTGCTAGCTGTGTTGGGTCTATATTGGAACATCGAATGTTTAACAGTTTGAATCACCAAAGGTCGACCCTTAGTGATCAAACTGTTAAAATATTGAATGTCCCCCCAAAAAATAAAAAAAAACAAAAAAAAAAAATAATTGGTGTTGGAAGGGGGCAAGCCCCCTGCACCCCACACACCCCCGCTACTTAAATATACAAACTCCAAGGCCGCACGACATTGAAGTAAATGGAAATCTCCCCTTATTGAGATTTCCGTTTACTTCTTCGATGTCCTGCAGTTTTGCTATTCTCGTACCGACAATGTCAGATTCAACATTGTCAGCTTTCGAGTATTCAATATAGACCCAGCTGTGTTACACAGGGCTCAGTGTTGACACCCCTCCTCTTTGGTATTTACTTCTCTGAAGTGAAGACCCATTATAATTCCTTAATTGACCAATGCAAATATTTTAAAACTGAATTAGATCAGCACTAATAGATTAGTACTTCCAAATAACTTAATGTACGTCAGTATTCAAAGGGTCATATTTAAGAACCAATCCTCTATTAAATATTGCACTATGGGAGGGGGGGGCATCCTGCAAAATGCATTGTCCTAAGATAGTCTTAAATCTAATGTGTCTAAGTACTAATACTTCTGATTTAAGTTTTTTCTATAAAATCATCAGCATAACACCTATCTAAAACCACTTTAATAACTTATTACATTCTATTGCAAATATGGCATCGTCTGTTGTCATTCTGGAAATTCTGACAAATTGCATCTTACTTATGGACCTTTTTTTTGTGAAAAAGGATAGTTACTCTGAAAGTACTAGTATGTGTTTGAGAAAAGTGGGCTTCCTATATACTGTTGATTCAAATTTGCCATTCTTTTTATAGAAACAGCAAATGGCACAAAGGAATAAAGCATGGAAGGAATGGCAAAAAATAAAATAAAATAAAAAAATAAATAAATAAAAACAGTATAAATCTACAAAGAAATTAAGTATTTCAGAAATCAAGTTAAAAAAAAAACTAGTTGCTAAGATCAAAAGTTACATTCATATTAACCTGCAAATCACCAAAAGAAATAACCCCAAAATCTTCTAGTTGTCCATTAACTCTCTACTCAGTCTAGGAAATAAAAATTACCCTAATCAATACCCTAATAAATCATGTATTCAAACTGCAGGCATATTTAATTCATATTTTACTGATTAACAACAGTGCCACTGCCACAATATTTCCGACATTACACTCATCTTCCATTTCTCATTCTTCTTATCTCCAAGCACCCACACCTAATGTCCCTACAATAGATTCTCATAATTTCCTACTACATATCTCCAAACATTTCATAAAAAAGATCCTTTACAAACTTAAGATTGACCAACTTCTGCAGATAACTTTCCTTCTGAGCAAGTTAAAATTAAATTTACAAAACAAACTTCTAACTCATTTTTAATTTAGTTTAATTTTTAATTTTAGTCCCTAAAATGGCTTAACATACTCAATATGGCTTCAGGTCTGCCCACACTACCACAACTTCTCTCCTGTCTTTTATGGGTACAGTAAATAAAGCCAGAGACTCTGGCAAACCTGTCTCTGAACTGTTTATAGATGGTCACCCACGCTAAACTCCTGCATCACCTCTCTACTTTTGGTCTTGACTCCACCTCTCTTAACTGGTTTGCAAACTATTTATCCAACAGGCAACAATCCATAAAATGATGAGGCTTCCTCTCTGCATATCTGCCTGATATTACTGTGGTTCCCCAGGCTTTATCCTTGACCCCTTTTATTAAACATTATTATCAATGATCTAAATACTTCATTCTGTCAAAGCTCTCTAATTTAATATGTGAAGATTCTACTATCACTTCTCCTAATACAACCCATTTCACCTTCAACATATAACCCATGAAGTTTTCATTCCATTGAAACCTAGTTTAATAATTCCCAGCTGTTACTTAATCATGAAAAAGCTTCTCCTCTTTGCCCCCAATACTCATTCAAATTAAAATGTAAAATTCACTCTGTCAATAATACTGAAATTGAAGTAATTCCATATAGTAAGTTCGTAGTTGTCACCATTAATGGCAATCTAAAATTTGATCTTCAAATCCAGAATTTCTCTATAGACATAAACATTATCTTCATCTTCCCATACCCATCAGATCTACTCTGGCTAATACTTACCTACTACCTTCTCTCCTATACAGAGACTCTATTCTTACCAATCTTCAGATCTCGCTCAGTGCTTAACTTGAATGCTGTAACAAACAAAGTAGTTAAATTCACTTATTGCACCACTTATTATACTCTTATTTTTCCTCCCTACAGTCCCTAAAAGGGCTTTAACTTTCACAGCACCTTATCTATCTACAGATCTGAATAGCTCACAATATTATTTATAAGCCCAATGCCTGCCCTGCTCTCACTACTGTTCTACAAAGTTGCATCCCCACAATATCCCTCAGATCAGGAGACAAACAACTTACTGCATAAGCCAAATATATCTCCTGGAAAAAGCTGCTACTCCTTTTCTGCTGGTAAAGTCTGGAATAACCTTTCCTCAAACATCAGAACAAACCCAAACCTCTTCTCCTTCAAACACACATTAAAAGAACTCTTAAGTTAAGTTTGGATCTGCCCCCATTCCAAACCTGGTTAGGAAATAAAACTTCTACTTCACATTCTCTGGTGCATTTACCCATACCTAAATACTACCCCTATACTTGGTGTCCGCTGTTCTTAACCTTTGCAGCTTTATCTACACAACTCTAAGCTATCCTTCTTGCTAGCTACTCCCTCTCAATCTCTCTCTTACTCTCTTCCATCATTCTCCCTATCTCCTATCACTCTCTCTCTCCTGAATTTTACTTTGTTTACCTCTTAAACAATTTTTTTTAATTTTCCTTTCTCAATATTTTATATTTTTAAATATGATCTTTCAATTTTCTTTGGCTATTCTTTTTTTCTTTTCAATATTGTAATTGTTAATTGCATTTAAAACTTGCAACTATATTGCAACATGATATAGCTCTGTATTCTTACCATCATTTTCTTTGTACTCTGAGCCTTTCTCCTCAGGTTGTTGTTGTGTCTTTCGGCTTTTCCCGGTTAGGGTTCTCCACAGCGGAACTCTGGTCCGCTAATGATTGGTAGTTGATTTTTATGTGCCAAGTTACCAGCCCTGACGCACAACCTTCAATGAAGATATGCCCATTCACGCATGTCTCCATGCAGAAGACGCTCTACCTGAGAATCGAACCGGACAGAGTCTTACTGTGAGGCGACAACACTACCACAGCACCACCACCGTGGGTAGCATTTCTCCTCAGGTCTCCACTGAAAATGAGTTTTCCAACCCAGTCAGATTTTGCCAGTAACAAAGGTCAATAACTAAATAAATAAATGTATTATTTTTAGGTGTTCTGGTTTCCTTTCAGGATGAAATTCTTTTCCTTGCATCCTCTGAGACTTTTGTTCTTCTGTACCTCGCATTGAACTATAAGGGTAAGTGGGAAATGAATGAAAGAATGAATTTCTGAATGCATTTATTTCATTGCCTGTGACTGTATATACTTTATTCCACTAAGCTAATACTTAGAAATTGGTTGGTATGAGTTTCCTTCCTTCATATTCACATTTTCATGAAGGAGGGTTACATCTGCATTACTTTAACAGAGTCAATTTTTCACTATCTAAGTGTATACATACATACATACATGCATATATACTGTATATACAAAGAGTTTATAGAATACTGTTTACTATAACCATATATGTGTAAGATCAGAATTGTGTCTGCAGAGATGTAATAGTATTGTTTGGATGATTACTAGTTCTAATTGTGTCATTTGATAAAATGTACATATTTTAATTATGTATTAAGTGATATAAAAGTGTCTTTCCTCTTTTATTGTAATTAGGGAATTACTCAAGAAGTGCCCTACTGATCCACTTCACGTGTCTGTAAATTCAAACAAACAAACAAACAATCAAAGTCATCCAGTTCATGTATGATCGAAACAAAATAAAATAAAAGGGACTAGTAAAATAAGCAAACCCAAGCCAGGAAGAACATCAGCTTTAATGAGAACACCAAACTGAATAAGCACTTTAAACCACAATTGGGCTTCATCAGAGTCAGTGCAAAATACATAAATTATCTTTTATATACTAATTAAAACTAATTAATCACTTAAGTACCACATCAGATTAAAAATTAACCCACAAACAGCCATGCCCTATTTAATCACAGTAGGAGTTGTACCAATTTTAAATTTTTATTTTATTTTTTGTTATTGATAGGCTACCCAAGAGGGATTTTGGTGGAGACCTTAAAACCTTATTGGAAGTCAGAAAATGTTTATGGTAGTTGTGCCTTGATGCTTCCAACACACCTGATATTAATTATAGCATTTCTACAGCTTGTGTATTAAAATACAAATCACAGTTCTTATAATGACTATTACATTTTTAAACTACTATTCACAGTTACCCATTTTCATGATATAAGTTTAATATAACAACATTTTAGCTTTAACTAAGGTTGACATTCAATTTATTTATAAATGCACAAACATATTCAGTACTGTTTTATTAACATATATTAGGAGTTAGGGTTGACTGATTTTGGTTGCTTGTGGGTTAATTTTTAATCTAATGTGGTACTTAAGTGATTAATTAGTTTTAAGTAGTATATAAAAGATAATTGGTGTATTTTATACTGACTCTGATGAAGCCCAATTGTGGGTGAAAGTGCTTAGTCAGTTTGGTGTTCTCATTAAAGCTGATGTTCTTCCTGGCTCGGGTTTGCTTATTTTACTCGTCCAGTTCATGTGCCTGTGAATGCAAACAAATGAAGCTCTGTGACATCTTTTCAAATTATTTACAAGGAAAACTTACTCTAAAAATGTTTTTTATTTTCATAAGTAATGGTAAAGGGGATCATGACAATGGCAAGCACAGAGATGCAGCAGCTGGTTAAATGACAACTATGTCATAGAATAAAGTACCCACATTTCTGGTCATTCTGTGTCATCATCTTCATCTATATTCCTAGCTAAAAGAAGGAAAGTGATAATGGGTGCAAACACCAGAAACGAGGTTCTGTTGCAGGGTAGCTGGACTTGATAGAGTGAAAAGTTCAAAACCCTGGGAAGAAGCTACTGGCAATCATTATTCTCCCCTATTGACAGCAGTCAGATAAGGTGTCTTGGGTGACTTCTAACGATGTCATCTTGCCATCTCCAATGAGAGGTATTCTAGGAATTGCCCACTTACAATGGGATGCTGGTCAGACCCATAATATGATGGCAGTACTGCTTCCCTCAGTTTGCCTGACAAAACTCTGGATACTGCAGAATCAATTGTAGTCTGTTGCTTGAGTTAAGGAAGCTTGATCATCCCCGCTTACCTTTCTGCTGTAAGACAATAGATTTAAAAAAATGAAGAAAACAATGACCTTGGTAGTTATGATGGAAAAGCGTTATGAATTTAAAATGCATGCAAGTTAATATTTCTTTACAAAAACATAAATTATTTGAGTGCAGGGGATGGATAACTGCAGAAATAATGCTAAGATCTTTGGGATCACAACCAGCACTGATGCATGCAGCCTTACGTGCACAAAATTTTAAGGCAACAATTTCAAACACTTCAAGAAATATCACAAAATCTTTAGAACAGGGTCTTTGCTATAAAAGATCTCATTCCACTAGTGACAGTAGTGCATTTTAGAAACTATCTTGAGTGGCATAATAGAAATCAATATGATGATGAGTGAAAACCAAATTACTACAACCTGTGAGAGATGCACTTATATAGTCAAACTGGAAGCAAATGTCTCTTCACCCAAGAATGGACTAGACAGTCAAGCGGAGAAGGTAAACACTTGCACCACACCACACTCATCACATAATCCCTCAAAACCTAAACCAACAGAACAGACACATAGAAACACAAAACACACACCTACATTCATGGAGGCTCTCAATAAAAATCTGCTCAAGCAACAGAGACCTCCAAAGCAGAAATACAAGCAACCTCCACCCCTCAACACAAACTAAATGACACATAGCCCACAAACTCAGTGTGCCACTCAAGCCTATAAGGCATAACAACGTACCCATTACTCTAGTCATAGGTGACTCTATAGTCAGGCACACTGATGTTCCACTCATCAGGCTAAACAAGGAGAAAGTTACTGTCAGCTGCCTGTCATGTGCCAGGATCCGCCACATAACGCATGCACTCAGGTCACTCCACAACTTTGTTATTGTCCATGTTGGGGTGAATGACCTGAGATGAATCTACCTGGACTACATGAAAAGAGAAATGGAGGAGCTCTCCGATATTGTAGCCCAGGCAGGTATGACCCTAGCCCTGAGTAGCATCCTGCCATCACCCAGAATGATACCATAGTACAAGGACAAAATGAGTGACTTCAACAATTGGCTAAGTTTCTGGTGTCAATCTAAGGGGGTCCAGTATCTGTCTGCCTGGGATGACATGATCAATAGACCACAATGCTTTGCCAGAGATGACCTGCACCTGTTGCTCTTGGGATTCAGGAAACTGGCTAAGGCTCTTGCCACCCCTATAGTGCCTTTTTTAGACAAGGTTCAAATGACAAATTCACCACCGTAACAGGTACAAGTAAACAAAATCTGAGGGTAATGCTACTCAATGCTAGAAGTCTAAACCTCAAAATGCACTCACTCGAGCCACTCCTTAAAATGGAGAACACTGACATCTGTGCAGTGACAGAGACCTGGTTCAAGGCTCCAGAGAGCATCCCTGCATTACCAGGCAATAATTCATACCACACCTTTAGGCCACCTAACCTGGACAGAAACACTAAATGTGGAGGCGTGTCCATATTCATTAAGGATATCCACACCTCCAGGCTAGTTGCTCAGCATAATGCATCCGAGATTATCCAAGTGCAACTAACTCTGGGCAAGACCACAGCCCAAATTGTAACTTGCTACAGATCTCACACCATGATCCAGGATTCCCACTACTCATTTCTTGATACACTGAAAAATATTAGGGTACAACCCAACACCATCATAATGGGCGATTTCAACTACCCCACCATTAACTGGGAAAACTACTCATGTACCAACTATTTTGCTCATTGTTTTCTGGAATTCATAAATTCCAATGTCTTGGGCCAACTTATCCACACCCTCACCAAGGGCAGCAATATCCTAGACCTGGTCATTACCTACATGGATGACCGGTGTTCCACACCAGAGGTCAATTCCTCATTGGTCAGATCCCGCCACAAGCTAATCACCCTAGATATCCAGATTCCGCCCCCACCCCCATTAGTGAAACCACCATAAAAAATTTCTCCAAAGCCAACTTCATGCTTCTTAAGACCGAAGTGGAAAACTTCACAACACCCATGCAGATGGACAATAGAGGTTAGACTGCTGAATCCTACATAAATGCACTTTATAAACACTTACATGGGTGCATGGATAGTGCTAATCCCTAACAGAACCAAGATGCTATCCTCCAAAAAAAGGAAGCCAATCTGGTGGCCCCTGCCATAAACAAACTCTACAACAGAAGAAAGAAAATGTTGCAAAAAAGAGTAAAATCCCATGATTGGAGGAACTCCCTGGTTAGCCTCAGTAAGAAGTTGAGATCTCTCATAAAATCCTCCAAAGCTAGTTACGAAAAAAAATCACCACTGATTCTAAAGACAACCGCAAAGCATTCTATAGCTATGTCAAGAATCTCAATGGCAACACTCAGATCTGCTCTCAGTTACAGCACAATGGCACTAAATATACAGAACCAACTGATATTGCCAACATCCTGGCAGATAGGTTCAGTGCTAACTTTACCCCTCTCTCACTGCCTAAAGGGCCCATCTCTATACTGGAAGAATGTAAAGTTCCTGTAATCATGGCTGCACAGATAAAAAACACACTCTCCAAAGCCAAGAACACAGCATCCATGGGACCTGACAACATCCCAGGCTGCATTCTACACAAACTACACAATGAACTGGCACCCCCTCTAAGCACCATGTTCAATCATAGCCTCACCTCAGGCTTTGTGCTCATTGAATGGTGCACAGCGATGGTTATCCCACTCCACAAAGGAATTAGCAACATGGACCCCAGGAACTACTGCCCCATTAGACTAATGAGACTGGTCTACAAGGCCATGGAATGTATCATCATGGAACTTATAAACAAAGACATTGGTAATCTCCAAACACTGGACCCAACCCAGTTTGGGTTTGTAAAAGGCAAGTCATGTCTCCTAAACCTGATAGACTTCATTGAAGCAGTCACTAAAGCCATAGACGAGGGTAAGGTGGTTCACACAGCCTATCTAGATCTTGCCAAGGCTTTTGACACCATATCCCACTCTGGAATTATAGATAAACTCACTAAACAAGGTATACATTCCTATGTCACAAGATGGGTTGCCAACTGGCTCACTGACAGAACCCACACTGTGAAAGCAGCAGACTCTAAATTCGACTTCAGACCAGTGACAAGTGGAGTACCACAGGGTTCAGTCCTGGGTCCTCTCCTCTTTAGTATCTACTTTTCTGAAGTACAGGCTAACACAGAAGGTCTTTGGCTAATGAAGTTCGCAGACGAATGCAAACTAGGAGCCATAATAGAAACTCCTAACGATGTGGACATCCTACAAAAGGGCCTCAATGAGACAGATGTCTTGTGTCAAAGCCATGGCCTCAAGCTCAATGTTAAAAAGTGCATTGTCATCCCCTTTGGTAAAAACTCTGTACCCATGAGCTACCACATAGGTGGTTGTCTACTTAACACACAAAAGTTTGATAAGAGACCTTGGGACACAGGTGGACAGTAGTCTCTCCTTTGCTAATCACATTGCCACAGTAGTCAGGAAATCCTTCTACGTGTCACACCTCATCACAAAAGTTTTCTCATCCAGGAAAAAGAGGTAATTGTTCCCCTCTACTCGTCACTCATTAGACCCATTATAGAGTACAATGCCCCTTTTGGTATATATATCACAAGACATCTACAACAACTGGAAAGGCCACAGAAATACCTCACAAAGAGGATTACCAGCCTCAAACAGATGCCCTATCCACACTGCCTCAAAAAACTCAAGCTTTACCCCATCGCATATCGCCTACTCAGAGGTGATCTCTGTCTAACATAGGTTAGTACTAGCCTAACTGCCCTTGCAAGCCATTTTAAGCCTAGCCAATTATCCCTTGTGAGACTCAAACCCTGCACTTTGTGTTTGTAAGGCAAACACCTTAGCCATTAGGCCACCCTCCCAACCATACAAAGCTATGTCAAACTCAGAGCTGTTGGACATGCTCCACTTAAAGAAATCCCAATCCCTCCGAGCTACAGGCTCTAGGGACCTAAACCTTGTCACCACAATAAACAGAACATGCTGGAGGGATAGATTCCTGCCCAGAGATTTCCCATACTCTGGAACAAACTACCTATCTATATCAAACAAAGCTCCTCATTAGCACTCTTCAAGAAAAATCTTGATGACTGAATGGGAAATAGGAAATTCACCCTGGAAATCACCTCTTGGGCTCTGCTCGACAGGCACACAGAGAAATCATTTTCTTGGGTGGTGAAAGCCAGGGTACATTTTTGGCTAAGCTTGGATAGGCCCTATGGCCAATAGCCTAGTACCTACCTATGAACCTATGAGACATTAAATTAATATGTGGCTTACAGATGACATAGCTGCTTCTCTTTTTCTCCTCTTGTATCATTTAGCTAAATAGCCAGGTCCACCTTGACTCACTTTATTAAAATGTATTCCACAAGCCCTTATAATGAGCTCTTTCAGGTACTCCCTTTGCAAAACAGCATTTTTGGTATTTGCAAGCATTTTACTTTAACTTCTCTGTTACTGCTAGCACCTAACTGGTTAATGAATTCCCTGTTCTCCAGCATTGATGTTGCCTCTCCAACTCATCATTTGGATTGTTAGTGTTAGAGTACATCATATCATATTGTGTTGTATAGAATCATATCAGATTGCATCACCCAATGCCATTTTTTGTCCAGAAAGGAATGCCTTCCTAGTGCCTTTATCGCCTCCTCGAAATCCATACGTGTCATACCCTCTAAATCATCATACCTCTCCCCTATACTATCTTGACCAGAAGACTGTCTTGTAGATTCACATTTAATTTTGTATTGAAATAAGTTGTAAATGGGTTGTGCTTCTTATATCACAGGATTTAACAGACTTAGTAGGAAACTCTGGCATATCTGCTCTCATATTGCAGAAGACACCCATGTGCATACCCCTCAAACTCCTAGTGCAGGAAATCTGGACAAAACTATAAATAATGGGGGAAAGGTCCAAAAATAGGGACACTTTTTAAATATTCCTCTTATAAACTTAGAAATGTTATAGAATAAGAGGTTTAGCATGAATTATTTGAAGGGTATGAATTCTAAAACTCAAATATCTGGCATTATTTTCTGACTTGAGTCCTCAATTATTTGCCAGAAAACCAAAACTTTTTTGAGAAACAAACCAAAAATATAATGTAAAACTCTGGACATTCTGTGAAGATCTGGACAGTGGACAAGTATGACCATCTATAATCAAAAATGGTATATGGTGGATGGTGACATTCTGTTCTGCTTTCAAAAAAAAAAAAAAGAAAAGAAAAGTTTGACTAGTTCTGGAGACAGGACAAAACAGTTTATTATTCAGAGGGCGGTAAGTCTAATGAGGGACTAAAAGCACTGCTATAAACCTATAAATATTGAGTATCTAAATAACTTGCTTTTAATCATTTGTACAAAGAGAATAACATACCTCAGCCATTGTTTAGTGTGTGTATTCTTGCTATAAATGCTGAGCTTGTACTCTCAGGCTGAAGCTAAAAATGGTCTTCTGGGAGTGAGCTACCCCAGTAAATAAACCCAAGAAATTATACAACTAACAAAAAAAATAAATAAATAACTAAAATAATTAAATAAATTAATTAATAATTAAGGCTCCTGATTGTTGAAGATACCACTGGCATCCACTGGTACATCCTGTCACAAAGTGACAAACATTACCCAATCACAGCAGACAAATGGACAGCCATATGTTCTATAAGCTCTTCTAATTTTACAGTTAAGGAGAATCTCTAAGAAACATTATGTCTTACACAAATCAGATGAGTATATTTTGGGGATATCTTTTTACAACTGCCTTGTCTTATACTGCCTTAGCAAGTACAGGGCAACTATAACTAATAACTTTTATGATTGTAAGGTTCCTTTCCATCCAACTATCTTAGAGATAGAATTACTTTTTTTAAAAAAATATGACACACCATGTGAAACTATGTACATCTTATGTATGTAGCACATGGTATGCTGGTAGCTGGACATATATATGCGGTGGTTTCAGGAGGAGTATCAAAAAGACTGGGAATGTAAAATGAAGAATTCTTTGTACATTTTTGATGCTGGATTATTTTTAGATAGTCATTTTTATGATGAAATCCATATACGTTTGCACAAAAAGAACACACCATCCATAACATGACTGCCTCAGGTGTGAAATGACTTACCTAATCTCAAATCAGCTGAGCTTATATTGAAACCATGTTGTCTTCATTCACAGATATTTTATTTCTGTGGCAATGTGTGTCTGCCTTCTACTTACCAATATTATACAAATCAAAATATTAAGAAGATGGCAACCATATTTGCCTTAAACAGAATTACTTTGAATTTCTTTGATGTTGATTAGAATACAGTCACATATTTCATTTCATGACAATTGAAGACATTTTGCAGTTTGCATTGTGTCCCATTATTTTAATGTCACTCTCTCTGCCCTGCTTTCTTACTCTTTCTCTATTTGTCTTTGTATCTTGGTCATGTAGTTGCCCCTGTAGTCAACTGCCATATCCTTTATAATGTATAGAGCTGCACTTCATACAGAGTGCTGACAGGTATTGCTTCCAATAAGGTTGAAAAGTACTAGATCTCCTACTGAAATCTTCAAGGCACACAATTAACAGCATAAAATGGAGATACAGGGAATTATTTTAGCATTATCCGCTATGATCTAATAGGAATAAAAAAGGATTTAACAACATAACCCAGCTATCTAATTAATGGCACAATATGATAATGGAAATACTTATATGTTTTCTTTGTTCATCTGACATGGTGGTCACACATGAACACCATAACCAACATGTTGTATCTGACAGTCATAAAAACTTTGAACAAGTTAAAACATTGCACTGTTAAACATAATTTAGCCATTTGCTTTGCGGGCTTGAAAATGTCTTTCTTTGGATTAATGGCTGTACCATGTCGTATATGGTAGTCATGTTTGTTGTTTGATAGGGTGACATTGGTTTGAAATGAAATGTTAGTTTGCTGCAAATAGACCATTCTATATTCACCCTTATCATACAAAAATATCAACATTTTTCAGAGCTTTGATTCTGCCTCTTTCTGACAGAACAGTTAAGATATGACACATAATTTTTCAATAAAAGTTGAGACAACAGAAATTAACTTCAGGAGGAGTTAATTCAAGTCTTGTATTAGACTTTGGTGGCCATAGATAAGAGATCTTAGGGATGCTATTCATAGAAATAATCAGACACAGCCTGAGGAATCAGTCCTTGGATTCAGCCAAAACTCCAGAAGAGCTAAGGTATTTGGAGGGATAGATGCAAAATTTAGCTTACATTATCTTAATATGGGGTTTCTGTGAACCTGTGCAGTTTCACTGCTGCAAGAATGACATGTCATTAGAATATTTGTCCTGTATAGAGCCATTCTTTGTTCGTGTTACATGGTGGTCACACATTTTTTGTTGTTTCTCAATATTGTGTTCTGATATATAATGTCATCATATGCATCTAATGTTTTTCTTCATGTCTTTCTGCTGCTCTTTTTGTTATTGAGTTTGGGTTTTGCACAGGTAAAGGAGTGCCAGTCTTCTGCCTTTTCTTTGTTTTACTTTTACCTTCTGGCCATAACCAGTGAATTTATTAAACTGATATCTAATTTATACCTTATATGTGTTCTCATCTATAACTGAGATGTGAAAAGTATCCAGAGTCTTTAGTGTCTGTGTATCCTCTACATAACTATAATTATTCAGAATTACTAGCAAGCCGCATGCTTTTGACTCATTTGCTATTTATGTATTACCATATTGTTGACACATATCTGGTGCCACAGTGTAATAATGGAAATACTTACATGCTTTCATTAGTAATACGTCATAACCTATCCCAAAAATAAAGATATATGCATGACACATCACTTTTCATCTGATTTTTCAAAATCATTGTTTCCGCTCAAGAGTGTATGAAAAATAACCACGTTGTTTAGCTTCCTCTTTCTGATGCTTTATATTCTTGCATTCCTATTGCAAAAAACATGAAGAACTGTTTCCATCTCTGTAAAGAGCATATAACAAGGAAACAATAAACAACTATTAAAACATGACAGGGTTCATGAGCATAAGCTATGTATTCAAATTCATTATGATTTTAGGACTTGCTTTGTCTGCCTTATCTTTAACAAGTAAGTGACTGATCTATTCTTATTTAGTTTCAAGAAGTTTAGAAGATAATGCTGGAATGCATGACAGTTTATTTTCCTGACATGGTAGTAGTCTTTTAAATTATTCATTTTGCTTTACTGTTTAAAACTGTATAGAATCCTAATCATTAGCCCAAAAACTCAGTAAAGTTTTATAACTGTGCTGTATTTGTTTAAACTTTATTATGGATAACCAGATAGTTTTAGTGGGCTGCAGAAAGAGCAAGTGAATTAGAGTCTGCATTTTTGTTATATCAGAGAATAAGTATACAAATGGTAACATCTGTGTGTTGCAAACGTAGCTGTTACTTGTTTTGTGGGAGACACATAATACCTACCAATGGCTAACAAGATGCCACTGTATGACCAAAATAAACCTCTGTCAGTAAAATGATATAGAAGCTATCGTATGACTACACATAATGCCGGCATGAAGATTTCATGCATTTATTGTCATACCATGGAGACCTGCATATGATATACTTTCTAAGAAAACTTGTGTTAGTGTGTGAAGTTATAACGAATCTAGCACAGGGGAGAATGTTTTATAATCCAGTGATCACACGTCATTCTTTGATTAACACACAAAGTTAAAATACAAGCCTTCTACCTATTGCCTTTTCTTCTAGAGACAAGTTATGAGTTATGCTTGTGTTTGTTGTCAGTTTGTTCTGCTATCATGTTTACATGTGCATATTTAACTTTAATTCTTTAAAAGCGCTTTTATTTTTCAGCTAATATATAACAAAATGAGAGCAAATTATAAACATGAGTAGAGTGCTCTACAAACAATGTTAAGAGCAAACCGCTAAAAATTCTATGATGTAAACAGAATTTTTCTGACATTTTAATATTAAATCATATCTTGGACTGTACATTGATTTAATTTGTTTCCCTAGGTGTAATTGTTAATCATAAATCTGGTGTATTAAAAAAAGAATGTGAGAACTTAGTAGCTTAATGTCCAGTCACAGTTTTAAAGCAAGGAATAATTCTTGCACATTTTTTTTTATAAAATACCCTACTCTACATAATGCAAAGTGCAATATTCCTATTTAAGATCAAATCTTTCTTCTCCATTAGATCCTGGAAAGCCTTCCAGCTGCTGTAGACAAGTTTCCAGAAGATTTGTGAAAGAAGTGATTGTGAATTATGAATACCAACAAGAACAACTGCCATGTGTAGAAGCTATTATGTAAGTAGTAGCATTAAGTTTAAATTCTGCATGGTAGCTGGGTTAGTAATTTGATGTAAAATGATTTTAAATAGTGTTGTCAAGAGACTTACTTGTTCAAAGTAATGTAATGAATACTTATTTTGCTTACACATACACACACACACACACACATATGTATGTATATATATATATATATATATATATATATATATATATATATATGCATATAGGTAAATATATAGATGCATATTATATATATATATATATATATATATATATATATATATACATATATATATATATATATATATATATATATATATATATATATATATATGTATATATATATATATATATATCTGTACATACACACATAAAGAGTGAAACTGTTCTGACATTGCTGTAAAACGGGGAACAGGAACTATGCCATTTTCCCCACTGTAGTGTGATCTTGACATTGATATATATAATTAGCAGGGGGTGTGGCTGCTGCAGAGTGGCTTGTTCCTTTACTAAAATGCTGAAATTTTACATATGTTTGACTTTTTAAACAGTTGACCATATGCATTTGACCATATGAAATTCAACTATTTCAAAGGTCGATTATATGACAGAGAGTTATTTATCTATATATATATATATATATATATATATATATATATATATGTGTGTGTGTGTGTGTGTGTGTTCTGTGCATTTCATCAGACATCCATCTGATAAACAAAGTGCTTTGGTTGGTGTTTATTATCAAAGATTTTGCAGGGAGTAAGAGCATTTGTAGTTGCATGTCAGAGTCATGGTTAGGGTCAGATTTATGTGAGGAGATAAGTTTTGCATGTTTGTGTGTGACTGTGTGTATATTATGTTAGGGTCAGGGTTAGGTAAGAGGATGGAGAGTGTGTGCATTTTAGGGTTAGGATCAGGGCTAGTTAAGAGGATGGATGTAGAATTGTTGTGTAAGTTTATGTGCATTTTTATGTTTGAGTGTGTCTTGTGCTGTAGCAGTCTTATGGGAAAGTTCATATTATGATAAAGTGTAGGGATAGGGTTGTGGGAAGGGGCAGCATTAGGGTTAGGGTTAGCACCCAACACTATGCTGGTGGAGGGAGGGGTTATTTACTAAAGTGTCCACATGCATACTTTGAACCACAAAACATCTTGAGAAGTGTATTCTAACCAACTAGTTGAATCTAAAGTCAGCATTCAAGGATACATGTAAATAATAATAATAACAATAACAATAATAATAATAACAATAATAATAATAATAATAACAATAATAATAACAATAGTGATAATAATAATATCACCCATTTGTTAACCAGGTAGGCCCACTGGACACACACAGTCCTTTTTCAGGGATGAACTGATCTGAAGGAAGATGGTCAGATGTTATTTTATTTATGTATTTGGTTATTTAATTATCTATCTATCTATCTATCTATCTATCTATCTATCTATCTATCTATTCATTTATTTTTATGATGTTTAATTCTAAGAGTGCTGAGGTTGCTGGTGTATCTTCAAGAGTCACCTGGAAATAAGAAAAATAAGAATATTAGTTTTCATTACTGAGGATTTTTGAGGTCAGTATATTTCAGGGATCTGATCCTGGCAGTTTGTATTCCCACCATTGCTACCTGAAGTAGGATTACACCTTATCTGGAACATTAGTAGTTGCATGGTGACTAAGTGATTAATATCCCAACCTCACAGTACCAGAGTCGGGGTCTTAATCTCCAGTTACTGTCTGTATGGAGTTTGCACATTCTCCCCTTCCTTTCTGCTTTTTTTTCTTGGCAAGTTTTTTTTCCTTCTTCCCAAAAATATGCCAGTTGAGTCAATTCTCCAAATTGTCATAGTTATTCTATTTATCCTAGCAGATGTAGCATGGGTCATGGCTGAAAGGTGTCCAAGATTCATTTCATTTCACTTACCAGGTTAACAAATGCATTAATAAAAATAATAAAACATTATGTTCACTATTACATTCTTTTTGTAAGAAACAGAATACGAGTCAAGTGTTTTCTACTGCTGCAAACTGCTTACTGAGATATTTTTTCTTCATTTTATGAATGAGAGTATAACACAACTGGCTCAAGGTAGTATTATGAAAACTGAAAATTGACTAAGAAATTTGGGCATAGATATTTCATTCTAAGTATGGGTGGTGGGCTTCTAGATACAGGAAATGGATAAAAGTCTGTTTTTTCTATTCATATCAGTACTATGAAATTGTATTTGTTTACTATTAAAAGAATTTTTATTTTGAGAGACAGGCTGTTGGTTGGTACAGATTCCAGCAATATTATAAAAGATTTTTATCTTTGAAAAGCTTTGAAGTGAATGTTAAGTTGTGGTCTGTTTTCCATGATTGTTTAGTCAGCGGATTTGTTGCTCTGGAAAACTAACATCTAATTTTTTAATTTATGCATCACTCAGGGTTTACTATCCCAGTATGTAAAAATGGTTGCTTGCCACAAATTCTAGTTGAGCAGTGGTTGCCATTTATGTGGGATAGGCCCTGTGTTGCAGTTATCTTAATTATTAACAGCCCAGAGTTGCACTGCCACAACATTTGCATAATGCAATTATACATCTGCTAACTAAATACATTTAGCAATGTAGTCTTGTGATATTTCTACTTATGGTGCTTTACAGTTGAACTTTGGCGTAAGATGACACAGGTAAAAGGTAGCCTTAATCAGTCTATTTACCTGGCTAGGAAACAAACAAAAAAAGCAGACAAACACACAAGTACCAGCTGATGAGTTTCTGAAGCATCATTTAGTGTGCTGAGATAATACAACTGCCACAAACATATTGTAATATAATCAACCACTGCACCTTTTCAAGCATGTCTGCTGGCTATCTGATGGTACTAGTATTCAGAGTGGGGTCTATATTATGAGATTAAAAAGACTGGAGATCGAACGGCTTAAACATCAAAAATGCTGTACCACAAAGTCCCTCTTGTGGGGGGCTGTGCGCCCCCACCCCAGTTAATTATATACACCAACTCTGAGATCACACTACAGTGAGGAAAGGGTACATTTTCTGATCTTCGCTGTACCACGATCTCACAAAAGACACGTAGACGAATGACATTTCTGATGTTAAAGCCGTTCGCTCTTCAGCCTGTTCGATTTCGTGATAGGAACTCTTCAGGGTGAGATGCTAATTGCATACACTGTAAAGATCTCTGGCACATAGCATGTAGTCCCTGTTTTGCCTTTTTCTTCTTATCAATGTCATCAGTGCTGGCAACTTAACTAATCTCACTACAGATTTATTAATCTTTTCATATTTTTCCATTTGAAACATATTTTTATGTTAAAGGAAAACAATATTAATTTTCTCTTTAAGGAACATAAATGCTTCTGTTTGCACAGGACCTATTCAAATATCTGCACAAAGATGTTTACATATTTATCTTGCAGTAGACATCCTGTAAGTATGCATTTGTAAATAAGCTGCATTAAACTTTGCAAGTTATCTGTGATATTAAGCTTTAATAAGGAACAAGTTGTGGCTTACCATGTCTGGAATCTTGAGTGTAAAGAATTAACATCATGCAATTCAACGGATATTTGTAATGATTTTACTATTTTTTACAGATTTCATACAGAAAGTGGAAGGATGTACTGCTCCAATCCACAAGTCAAATGGGTGCAACATAAGGTGGCACAACTAAAGTGAGTAAAAGATTGACACATTTTTAATCTGTACAGTTGAATGCTATGGAATGTAATATTTATTTGATTGCAAACCAAAGAAAAACATTTGGAGTATATATTTGTGATGATGTACAACCAGCAGATGAGTAAATAGACCAAAGCTGCTGTGTACACTGGGAAAAAGCCAGCAGTGTGCTAAATTAGATGGCTAATAATGTTAGACTATGATTCATTGTAGAAAATAATTATTTATCTGTATCCTTCAAAATATGCGTACAAATTAATAACTATTTACTTGTCTTATGATATGAATAATAGGCTTTATTTTGTTTTTTAGCAAAATGAAAAATCAGAACAGAACTAAGGCTCCTGTTACAACACAGATTGACAAATGATTCAAATCTACATCATTTTGCAAGCACAGAGAGAGTATGACCTCCACATTAAGATGAGATATACTTGAAGTACATCATTGGATTCAAGTTATTCTGTATATATTGATGTTTTGTTAACTTTGCACAGCCTCCTTAGCAAGTTTGCTGATGAACGAGTGCACTGAAACACTGCATGCTGTAAGACTGGTGTCATAACTTTTATTTTTGTCCAGATCCCCCTTGAACACAAATAACCACACCAATTAGGATGAGAAGTTCATTTATTAACAAACATATGATTAATTCAATAGAGTCAAATATCATAAATTCCAACATAACAAATCACAGTAGGCAGCATTACCCGCTCACCTTCACCTTACTATTGATGTAAACAAGTGTTAAATCAATTCACTTACTTAAACTCAAGCATATCATACCAACCCAAACAGAAATAAATGAGAAGGGGGAACAAAAGAAGGGTTCAACACACCTCTTCTTCTTTGCCTGCATGCACCCACATTATCCTAACCTCAACTTTCAAAATAACCATAACCTGAACAAAGGGCAGGAAAAGGGGGGAACAGCAAGCTCACACCAGAATCTGATTCTTCTAACTGCCGGTTACTGCCTAAAAACCCACTAACTCCTCTTTACCTATTACCTCATTTCCTCCATAAGCATTCCCTCCTTTTTAACCATTAACCCTTACCCTCCCTTCACACATACCTAAATCATTTTCTCATTACTTAATCTCCTTTATTCTAGCCATCTCTGTACCCCCCTTCCCTACAGCGGTCTCTCTGGAAAAATTGGTATGTGCTGAAACTACATTTTTCTTACATATAGTCAGTTGTCAACAGTGTTGTTTCATTTCACTTGCATACACAAACATTGATAATTTTCCTAAAAAGCACAGGTGCAGGATAAAAGTCTTACTCTGAAAGTATTACTCTCATCTTAGCAAATGCTTGTATACATTCCTAACTGTGAAGTTTTCAGACTGTCTGGTCACATGAACAGTCCATCCTTAAATGAATCAATTGGCAGAAAATGTATCACTTAAAGTCAATAATTCATAGTTGTCAACTGCATAGTTTCATTTTACTTACATTCACAAACTTTGATAATAACCCAAAAAATCAGAAGAGCGATGTTTTATTAATCAACACTTTTCACCATTGGACAGTGCCTTAATCCAGACATATTACTAGCATCTTAGTAAATATTTGTACCATTCATTGTTTTGATATCCTCACTGTGAAATTGTCAAACTGTCTAGGACACACAAACAATACATCCTTAAGTTAAATATTTTACTGAAAATCTATCACTTAAATAATTTTCCAAGCTGAGGCAAGAAACCTAGAATTTCCCTACCCTCAAAATACCAGAAGGTACATCTGAAATGTGTACCTCTTATACTAACACTGTCACAATGCTTTTAAACTGCATTATAAAATGTACATAATTCCTTTTTGTATAACCTACCTTTCACTGCCCTAGACAGATAAACTATTAGGGACTGGAATCACTGGAACAATGCAGATATTTTTGCAGACCTAAAGATATAGTGCCATTTATGATAAAGTAAACAGCTGGGGAGAAAGTGGAAAATGACTAGCCTGGAAATCACTTTTATATATTTAATTCAAAATCTTTTCGTGGGATACATTAATACCCACGTATGACAATTTACTGCTGGAAAAAAATCCATGTTCTCCCAATCCCTTGACAACATACAATACTGGATAGAAAGATTTGTGAAAAATGATTTAGTACCATTTCAAATTTAAATAATTTCAGTTCTATAAGAATATATTACTGAAGAATGTCACATGACAGAAAATCAACTGCATCAGCAACACAAAATGGAAATACTCAGTTCTTAGTGTCTGAACACTACAATGGTTTCTAGGCTTATGATTTGCACGATTACACTACTAATTTCCATTCATTTTCAAATATGTATATATATATATATATATATATATATATATAGTAAATAGGAATAAAGACAATGTTAATTGATTGTTGCATGTAATTTCTACAAGTATGTATTTAAGTGTTTATTTATTACTGAATATTTATTTTAAGAAGTTCTAATTAATATATGATAAAGACATGCCTGTCCTGTTTCTATGTTTAATGGCATCAGTTTTCTTAAAGATTAATTTACTATGCAGACTACGTATATGTATTTAAAGATAAACACCATGTTTGCAATGTCAGAATATGTAAGTATATTAATATCATCTGAAATTGTCATAATAAAACATTTTTGGATACATTTTGTGTTTGGGTCTTACTTTACCTTCTAACTGAATGGCTTATCTGCACCTCAGTTCCTTTTGCAGTTAAGCCAGAACTAATAATATAAATGATATACCTTCCTTTTCATGTTGTGGTTATTTGTCACTACGGTATGCTCTATGTTATGATATTTTAAACACAGGAAAATAAATGCATTAGGCATTACTTTTTGGAACTGGCCTGTCAGTTGCTGGTCAGCTACTTGGTGGTATGTAATTCACTAATGATCAGTATGAGATAGTGGTATTTACTGTCACCGGCCACTGGCTCATGATGCTGTTGTTGTTCTGAATATTTGCATGCTGTAACTCCAAAATATTCTGTGCACTATTTCATCTTATAATGGTACGCAACTAAACCACATTATGACTATGAACTGCACCTACTTTCAGAGGGGCACATTGGCATGTTATTATGCACTCATTCAGCTCTGCTTCTTCATTTGCATGCCATTGTACCATCATTTGCGTAGCCGTTTCCCACAGTTTCAATGCTATTCTTTTGTGTTATCTACTGCTTGCAACCCATCTGCATGATTTCTTCCCATGCAAAGGTACTCTGCATTTTATGCAATATGACTATGAACCTCATCCAAATGTTGCATTAACTCAGAAGTATGTTAAGAAATTTGTTACAGATTTTGAAACTGAAGATCTATCTACTTGAATTTAAAATGCCAAATACTCTGCTATCTGACTGTTTTACATGTACCATGTACTTTTACCATAAAATTCAATCAGAAATCACATTTTAACAATTAACAGCAGAGCAAACACTAAAATCAAGAATGTTAGCAAGAAATACTTTATCTCAATGGCTATAATGTAGGTACTGCATAGACAGAGTCATCCTCAAACTGAAACTTTAGACATCTGCTCTGAACTGTGTCCTTTGAAATGAAAACTGAAACATCTTATAGATACCTTTCCGCAGTGTGTACACACTTAGGTCCGTAGGTAATTTTCGGCTAACAACAGCAAGAGCCTTTTTAAGCCTAGTCATGCATCCCAAATCTCTGACAAGTTCAGCTTTCAGCTTTAAGCACTGTATTAGCAAAAATTGTTGTTAGTCCATGTGGTCTTATCAGCAAAGGTCCCAATTGTCTGTTTCTATCTCTGTAAAATCACACATAACAAAGATATTTCAAATGACAACAAAGAAGGTGTAGTGTTTTATTTGTGTTTGACACTTAGATTACTACTAGCTAAATAGCTCTACTTTTCAACTAATGCTGCATAACATAAAATGCAAAGTGAAGGCCTAGTTGAATATGAATACATTTTCAAAACTGTTCAAAGAGAGAGAGAGAGCTGCATTTATGTAAGATCTAACCTAACATAAATTCTTTGCCTACAAATATAATTTATCCTCACCACAAGCAAAACATTTCTTCATATCACAGGTGAGAAAGCTTTGAAAGTTTATAATACTTTTTTTTTAGTTTTGAGTGGGATAAAGAGTAGTGAAGTCATATGAAAGAAGACTAATAGTTCGGTTGAGCCTAAGGAAAAAGCTGTTATATATATGCAGATGGATATATAGAGAATATGGAAATTTATGTTAGTGAATAAAGGATCTAGCCAAAGTCTGCAGATTTGCTTAGTTATGCAGTTCATTTGTAATTATGTGTGGTATACAAAAAAAAAAAAAAAAAAAAAACAGGCTGTAAAAAGAAACTAGTTTAACATTAAAGAAGACAACTGATGTATAAAAATGGTGTTAACTACAGTTAGTGGCACTGCGGACCCTATTTCATTACAGTCGCTTTAGTATATTGCTCCATAACTTGGCACACACAAACAGGTCATGACTGGTTGGAGGAGGAAAGGAAGCCAGATTAGATGTGCAAAGCTCAAGGAAGATAAAGTTGATAATATTTCAGTTGAAATGGAAAGCCTGGTAGAGGGTCCTAAGCATATATGCAGTCTAATATAGCCATGGTGCAAGAGTGAAAGGAATATATAGAAGTGCAATTGTATAACCTTGTTGATAATGCACAAAATAAATATGGTTAAAATTAATTCAGCTACAACACTGATGTAAGTATTATTTGTTGAATACTTTAATTTAGAAGCTACATACCACACCATGGTTTTGCTTGATAGCTGTTTTCTTTCGTGCTAAATGCTGAGAAGTTACAGGCATTTATTATCAAAAGAATTACATCAGCTTCTTTTAGCTGCTTGCGTTACATGCTTGCAGACAATTTTAAGGAGAAAACTGAAAGTGGCATGGTTTTATGAGCATAATTCAGTCACAGATAGCAAAAGTACTATATAAAGTAGAATTAGCATAGAGTGACTCATTTTTCAGTTTGACAAGTGCATTTTTGTGATCACAAAAGTAGTACAATATAGCCAAGTAAAAGCAAGGGAAATATTTTGCTTTATTTTAGATGATTGCAAACATCACTTTGTGTACTGTGAGAAGGTATTATGAGCATCACCTAACTGAATCAGGACTGAGAGACTTTTCTTTATGAAGCAGAATTGATACACTTGGAGGTAAACATAAATTTATCAAGGAGAGATGAAACATTTGCTTTGCACTATATATTCAAAGGTAAACAACATATAACAGTTTAAACTGATTACAGAAAAGCAACATGCAGCATTATTCTGGTGAACAGAAGGCTGTACAATGAGGAGCAGAATTACAACAGCCTAGATACATGCTGTGTATAATAGAATTAGTAAAGCCTACAGTATAAATAGTAGAATTCATATGATTGGGAAATATGGTATGCTTGATAGATTAGTACATGTTCTACCGAGAAACTTTTGTTTGGTCAAACAATTTATTTATTTATTTATTTTGGGTTGAGGGGAAGCTCCCTTACACTCCTATTGGAGGTTAAGTCCCCACCCCTATACGATATTGGGGAAATGTCCCCATAACAGTGATCAGATGTCTTATGCAATCCTTTTTTTCACTTTTTCATTATACAGCAAAAATGCTGTTGATGTAAAGCTGAAAACACATAATGAAATTATTATAATATAGTGCAAAGATTATGTTTGGTCTTCTTCTTCTCTTGGTAAATGCTACAATTAATACACATAGCGTTTTATTCAGTGAAGTAGAAACATTTGGCTTTGTGCTTTATGATTACATGTAAGTAATACACAGTATTTTAAAATGATTGCTGGAGCAAAGCATATAATATTATATTTTGAATAAAAACTTGTGTTGTTTACAGTAATGTTAATGACTATGACAGAGTACTGATCCAAGTGGACCTTTTTCAGATTGTTTGGAATTTGCAATCCTCCACAGAGCCTTTTTTAGGCAATGTCAAAACAACAAATTTTCCATCGTAGCAAAACCTAATAGAGACAAACTCAGTGTCATGTTGCTTAATGCTAGGAGTTTAAACATGAAACTGCATTTCCTGAAAGCACTCTTCACCTTAGAGGATGCTGACATCTGTGCAGTTACAGAGACATGATTCAAGGCCACTGAGAGCACCCCGGCCATTCAGGGCTACAATACCTTCCATGCATTCAGACCTAAAAATGAGCATGAAGGCACTAAAGGTGGAGGTATATCCATCTCTATTAAAACCAAATACACTTCAAGACTTGTCAAACAACATGACTCTCTTGAACTGCTCCATGTCCAATTAACTACTGGGAAAGTACCATGCTATATCATTGGTGGCTATAGATCCCCCACCATGATTCAGGATAAGCACACTGCCTACCAGAATTTACTTAAATTCCTTGCCATACAGGCTGACACCTTATTCACAGAAGGTTTCAACTCATACACAAGCAAAAACGTGCTCATCCAGAGGTTCCCGGACTTTGTTAACACAAATGCTCTAGAACAGATAGTTTGAACCCCCATTAGGAGCTTTAATGTTCTGGACATAGTACTCACCAACACTGATGTCCACTGTACTTTCCCATGTGTGATGCTCTCCCTGGTTAGGCCAGACCACAAATCAGTCTCGTTTGAAGTATCTTCTGGAACTGACACCCTCACAGGAACACAAATTATAAAAAACATTACCAAGCTAACTGCAGCCTATAAATGATGGTGTAAAAAGCTTCATATAACCTCCAATTGTATACATTAATGATCCCTATGCAGAAGTGTATGCAAATGCCCTGTATAAACTCTTTAAGAGAATTCATAAACTTTGCTGTCCCTGAACGGATCAAAACTAGGTCTTCCCATAAAAACAAGCCCCCATGGTGGATTTTAATTATAAACAGATTATATAACAAGGGGAAGAAACTGTTATCTAAAAGCCAGAGGGATATCACTCAGCAGATGAACAGTTCTCTCCTAAGCCTAAACAAGAAACTCAGAAATCTTGTGAAGTATTGTAAAGCAAATTACAAGACTAAAATTTCATGCTTGGCTAAGAGTAATCATAAGGCATTCTTTAATTTTGTCCAAAGTCTAAAAGGGAATGCCCAGCTACTTGCCAAACTAGTTGTAAACAGGATCACTCATACTACACCAGAAGATATCACCAACCTGCCAGCTGATAGATTCACCACAAATTTCACCCCCTATCCCAACCTACCACATCCCAAAGCATACCTGACACCATCTGTCTGCCTATATATAGAGAACAGGTCATTTCTGCATTCTCCAAAGCCAAAAACATGGCCTCTGTGGGACCATATAATATCCCAGGTTGTTTGTTAAACAATCTAAAACAAGACCTAGTGGACCCACTTGGCATTCTCTTTCATCATTGCTTGAGAACTGGCTATGTCCATGGAGAACAGAAAACAGCAGTAGTAATCTCCCTGTACAAAAGGGGGGCCATCAACTGACCCTGGGAACTACAGACCCATAAGTCTAACCAGCCTCATCTGCAAGGCCATGGAAAGAAATATCATGTACCTTATCAACAAGGGCATAGGTGACTTCTAGATACTGGACCCAATCCAATTTGGCCTCATTACAGGTAGCTCATGCTTATCAAACCTGGTGGACTTCTTTGAGAAAGTCACCAAAGCCATGGATGAAGGTAAGACAGTGAACACTCCCTATGTCAACTTGCCAAGGCTTTTGACACAATTCCCCACTCTGGCATTATTGAGAAACTCTCTCAGAGAGGGATTAACCCTTACGTTACTAAATGGGTAGCCAATTGGCTCATTGACAGAATACACTCTGTCAAAATTGGTGACTCCAACTCCAGCAGCGGACCTGTCACCAGTAGAGTACCATAGGGGTCTGTGATTGGCCCCTTACAGTGTGGAATCTATTTTGCAGAAGTCTAGGCCAAAGCAGATGGCCTTTAGCTCACCAAGTTAGCTGATGATTGCAAATTGGGAGCAATCATTGAGTTCCACAATGATGTCAACATATTACAAGAAGGGCTAACACAAACAAATGATTGCTGACAAAGCCATGGTCCAAAACTAAATGCAATATTATTCCCTTTGGCAAAATGGAATTCCCTAAAAATTACAATATTGACAGCACCCTCTTAAGTTCCAATCCAGTGGTGTGAGACTTGGAAACATAGGTTGATAGCAAGCTGAACTTTGAGTATGAAGTTTTCACAGTGGTAAGAAAAGTTTTCTATGTAGTGCACCTCATAAGCAAGGGCATAGCATTAAGGTCAAAGGATGTTATAACTCCACTGTACTTGACCCTCATCAGACCACTAAGAGAGAATAATGCACCATTGTTCATGTACCTCACCAGACACCTGCAGCAGCTGGAGAGACCTCACAGGGTTCTCACTAAGAAAATACAGGGACTCCAAACCATGACCTACATGGACAGGCTGAAAGCCCTGTCACTTTACTCTGTATCTTATAGGCTGCTGAGAGGTAACTTGTGCCTGGCCTATGAAGCAATCTCCAACACTGCCCTAATAGAAATTCTGCACACCCACAAGTCAAATGGCACAAGACTTACTCACTCTAGGGATCTCAACCTAACTTGTGACTTTAACAGAACATGCTGGAGAGACAGATATGTTTCCTAGAGACTGCTGCATCTCTTGAACAGATAACCAATTCACATAAAACAGAGCTTCTCACTGACCCAATTCAAACACAACCTAGCTAATTGGATGGGAGACCGCAAATTCACCCCTGGGGTGACACCTATATCCCTCATTGACAGGAGTAGCCAGTGTTGATCACAGATCTACCGTGTTCATAAATTTGTTCTACAAACTACCCAAAAAAGAACAACTAGGGATACTTGGGATTAACATGTCTAGGCTTGCAAAGGCTCTAGGGCCGCTAGCCTAGTAACCTCCTATGAACCTATGAACCTATGAGAAAAACAAGATACAAATTAATAAAAGAGGAATATTACTCATTAAATTCCAGTAAACCAAACAAACAAACAAACAAAAAAAAAAACAGTAATACAACCAATGATAGAATGACAGGTAAGTAACAGTGTTTTTCATTATCATGTATGGTATTTGGTTGATTAACTTATTACAGCTAGAGAATATTAACTAGTTTAAGTATTTACACTACATAACAAATTTTCTGCTGCAGTGTAAATTCAAGTAAAAGAATACTATTTTTCACTGACAAACGTATATTCAATGCAGCCTACTAAAAAGGGATTACAATAATGAATATACTCTACATATAGTGGTCCTTGCATGATTTTATCATCCACCGCTGACATTAGATTCTTGGATTCTTCATAACCATTTCTCTTCATATGATCACAATATGCCATGGTGGTCACCCTGGAAGTAACACTTTGGTGAATAAGTCTCGGCATTCTGGATGGGTAGTTTTCTTAGCTACCTTTGTTATGAACATACACAACTGAATGGCTGGAGTAGGGAAGGCATGGCCATTATAACGTAGACTTTTTTTTAATGAAGCCCTGCTTCCCTTTTAACATGCTGGACTAATGTTAGCTAAGTAGGTGTGCAATAGTAACACAGGGACCCCCCCCTCAATGTGATGATATTTTAGGCTGTGCCCGGTCATCTACAAGAGTACTGGTTCTTATCATTGCACTGGTATCACCACCAGGACTCATCATTTGACCATATGCTCCCATCATACCACACCCTGAGGAAGTTGGCAGAACATGTATTTTCATTCCTCTTCTAATGTCAGCTGCAGCAAATGTGCAAGCACCTGCATCAGTCAGGCTTTATCTCTTTTCACTGAGATGGCAATTTTGCACATGATATATTTGATACATATAGGGGCAGGAGACTTGTTTTGCTAAGTGGAAATGAATTATTTATTTTTGCTCTTTATGATCATTGGCTAATAACATACTGCATTTTACAATGACCAAGGAAAGAGATGTTCAGCATTGTAAGATTTTACTTTTTTAATATAAAGAGTGAGCATAGTCAACACTAGCAAGAAAAACAATGAAAAAAGTTTGGTTTCAGTTTCATACCACAATAATTGCCCCCTTATTATTATTATTATTATTATTATTATTACTACTATTACTACTTATCAATGCCACATCATTTTGAAGACCTAGTCATTTGAAAAACATTTCTTTACTTTTACTGATTTACACATTGGTTTGTTTCGATGGTGGCAAGCTCTGTTTAAGCATTTTTTTTCTGACAAAGCCAATTTAATGTGCTTAGGCATATACATAAGCCAGCATCAAATGAAATTATTGTGCCTTTCAAAATGAACCATGCAAACTCATAAAATGTGAACTAGAGCTGGGCTGGGATTGCTAAAGATTTCCTGCACAGCTGCACAAATAAACTGAAAAGCACGGCACATTAACAGTAATTATCAATGCAGCAATGCGGTTGAATGCACTAATCAGCAACCTTCACTGTACACCTGTGGTATAATGAACAGTGCCATCATAACTAGAAACCACTGAACAGTCAGATCACTCATTAGATATTAGAGTAAAACACCATATACTGCTCTGAAATAGCAGCTGTGTAGTAGCACACTATGTACATCACAAAGACAACAATCCCTATCAAACTCCAGAGAGTCATTAGGAGAGCTAGAAAAAGTAATGGAGAAATTTTATAAGATTTCAGGTCTATACTTTAATATATCAAAATCAAAATTTCTGTTTTTAAATAAGAAAAAAAGAACTACAAGTTACAGATAAATCCATCATAGGAAAACAAGAACTTGCGCTAGCAAAAATATAAACAAAACAATATTAATAAATTATAAAAACATTATTGAAACAATAAAAATATATATAGAAAAGTGGAACAAAATTATATTAACTTTTGAAGACAGATCGCAATTAATAAAAATGGTCTTATTGCCAAAATACTATATGTAGCATTTGCAATACAGTTAATTCCTGAAAGATGCATTCTTTTTTTTTTTTCAAAACAGGTTTATTGTTTTAACATATAAGAGAAATATTATAACAATTTTATACAAGTAATTAAAAATAGGTATTATTATAATATTCAACAAAACAACTAAAGTATTTACAAAGACATCCACTACAATCAGATCAATTAATTAAACTAAAATACCATGCTATTGAAATTAAAATTTTTTTAACAAATTTTGTAAATTATCCCATACAATAAAATAAGATGTTTTTCTGTTTGTTCTAGTCCTAATTGTGTTTATTTCCATATGGCACACTATATTCATAACATTTTTAAATTCATTGAACGAAGGAGGTGTATCTGAAATCCAATTTCTAGTTATTATTTTCCTAGCCACTGCTAGAATAGACCATAACAAGGGAAGCTTAACCTTTTAACACTTTGAGTTACAGGTGTGTTGAATAATATATGAGATTTACAAATAATGGGATTATCTGTAACAACAGCCTGCAAAACATCATTAATTGACTTCCAGTATTCTTTCAATTTTATACAGTCATAAAACATATGAGCCCAGTCAGCATTAATTTCTACATTACATCTCTTACATAGATTATCTTTATTATTTATTTTATTCATCATCAAAGGTGTATAAAAGATCTATGTAAAATTTCCATGTATAAAGTCTCCAGACAATGGAAGACGTAGTTCTATAAGCAGATTCCAATATATATTGTTTATCTTGTTGATTTGGTGGGTCCCCATTAATAGAAGTGAAATAATTCCAGTATGAATCTACACTGTAAAAGTTTCTTGTCTGATAACTTTATGTATGTATGAAAGTTTACCTTTATCAGAAACTTTATGTTGTAAATTTAATATCAAGTAATCAATCAGTGTTGGAATAGATTCTTTAACAGTTATAGACATTAAATCTATTTTATTAATGAGATGTTGTCTAAAGGTCTGAACCTCTAACCAGCAAGTTTCTCTTAGATCAAATTCTTGTTTTAAGAAATCTAGATTTTTAACTTTATTATCAGATATCAACTGATACCAGTACTTTAGATCATTATCTATAGCTAAATGAGTTCCTTCAGAAGTAGATGACAAAAGCATACCCTGAATATACATTATAGGAAATACAATAAAATTCCATTCCCTATACTTAGGGTGCATGAATATAAAGTTACGATAACTAATAATAATATTTAATGGGTAACAAACCATATGTTTAGGTGTAATAGGTGAAGTACAAAATTCCTTTAGTAACCATAACATGGAGTTATTTACAATCATATTTTTATGTGTTAAGGAGATTTTCATGAAGTGTATACTAATTAGCTCCCAATAATCTTTCCATTTTGTGACATATGACTGATCTATTAATAAAGTAATAACTTTTACAATAGAAGAGATAGTATATAAATTAAAGTCTGGAAAAGAAATACCCCCTTGAGACCAGCTATTAGTATGTTTCTTTAATGCAATCCTAGGTATATTAGGTGCCCATAAGAAATTTAACATTAGTGTGTTCAGTTTCTTGATAATTATTTTGTAGGTGGAAGTATTATTGATTGTATTAAGTATAAAATCTTGGGGAATATTATCATTTTAATAATTGTAAGTCTCTCCTCCATAGTAAAAAACAAATTATTCCAGGTATTAAAAAGATTTTGTATATTAAGAAAACAGGTATTATAATTATTATATATAATAGATTTAATATCTTTAGATAGTATTATACCTAAATAAGTTATCTGACCTGAATTGGGTACATATTTAGTAAAATCACTAATGAGAATATTTTTTCGTGTATATATAGGTAGTATTTTACTTTTTTCTTCATTGAATATTAAACCAGAAATACTTTTAAAATTCATCATGTTATCAAATAGAGACTGTATAGAAGAACTAGATCCTGCTGATGTAATTAGAACATCATCTGCAAAAAGTTGAATTTTGGATGTTGTATTTTCATCTATTTCAAAACCCTCTATGTCAGTACTGTTTCTGATCAAATTAGCTCAAGGCTCCATTACTAAAGTGAATAATAGTGGAGAAAGTGGACATCCTTGTTTTGTACCTTTAAGAATGGGTATTTTTTGTGAAACATATGTTCCTACCTTAATATAAGCCAACGTTCCTTTGTATAAATGTTCAATTAGATTTACAAATGCATCCGAGAAGTTTGTGCACTTCATTAAGGTAAACAGATAGTCCCAACTTACTGAATCAAATGCTGAACTTATATCAAGACTAATAAGTGTTAAATCTTTCTTTTCCTATTTGCAAAATCTATTAATGTTAAAGTTCTTCTTATATTATCAAAAGTATTTCTATTTACAATGAAGCCTGTCTGATCTATATCTATAATGCCGGAATGATTGTCTTCAATCTATCAGCAAAGATATTCATAAACATTTTATAATCAACATTAAGTAATGAGATGGGCCGATATGAAAAACATCTAGTTGGATCTTTATTAGGTTTTAAAATTGGTGAAATAAATGTATATTGCCAAGATGGGGGGGTTATTAACTCAGTTTGGGCCAAAATAAAAACCTTATGTATTAATGAATATGTATTTTTAGAAAGGATTTTATATATCTCTGGTATAATACCATCATTACCCGGTGCTTTGTTTGATTTAAGCTTATTTATTTGTGTAATAACTTCTGTATATGAAATACTCTTGTCCAATAGTTTAATCTGTTGTTTATTAAGCTTTTTATTCATATTTGTGGTTATAAACTCCTTTATTTTATCTTTAGGTTCCATGTTAATATTATTATGGTTAATTTTGTGAAAGTGATTTCTAAATTCATCTAGTATTTCTGGTATACTCGAAACATTCTTCTTTTTCCTCAGAGAAAAGATTTCTTTGATATGGTTTTGTTTATTCAACCTTTTTGTTTTATTTTTAAGTCTATGTAAGTATTTGGGGCTTATTGAATAAGACAAAAACTTGTATTTCTCTAAAGTTATTTTAACTTTATGAGTTAAAATTTCTTTGTGTTTCTCATTTAGTTTGTTTATTTCTTCAATAACTTTCTTGTCCATAATATTTTCTTTATTATTATGTTTATAAGAGTCTAATTTACTTTGAATATCTAACAATTCCTTATCCCAAGATTTCCTTTTATTATTATACCATCTGATACTTTGTCCATATAGATATGATTTTAAGGCATCCCAAACATAAACAATGGAGACTTCAGGAGTGTTATTTATGTCTAAAAAATGTTTTACTTCTGAAAGTATATATTCTTTATAGTCTTTTAGTTGAGTTAAGCATGCTGGTATCCTTTTGATCTGAACATTATCAGTATTTTTTATCATGAATTCAAAAACAATTGAATTATGATCAGATATAGGACATGAAATGATTTTGGAATTAATTAAATCTGTTACCGTCTGGTTAGAAATAAAGACCCTCCCCGGGATTCATGAAGCTCGGCGCAAGGCCGGCGTAAGGGCTGCGCCGGCGGTGCAGTGAATAGCCGGCGTAGTAGCGCCATATGCATATTAATGAGAGTGCACCGCAACCACAGACACGTGCGTAGTGTACGTGAGCGAGCCCAAGTAGGATGCGTCCGGAGGCGTGGCTAAGCCGGCATGCGGTGAGCAACCTAATGTGCTGACTGCCACGGTCCGCCCATAATAGTAATGGCAGCAGCCAGGGCCCGTGCAGAATGAAACGCACATAGAGTATGCAACATAGTACCCGTCCCAACTAAACGGAGAAGCAAATACAACCCACGAAGGCTTAAGTGTACCCGTCCAAGTAGCAAAGGATACGCATGAGACCGCGTTTGTTCCGCAATGCACCGTCAGTGGTTATATGCAGAGAAGGTGTACAGCAGCATGTCAGCACGCCGCACCGACATAGGAGTAGCGACTAAGGTCACCACCTGTCCCACTTTCCGAGGGGCAGTCCCTCTATGGGCAGTTGTGTCCCGGAAAAAAATATTAAAAATGGCAAATGTGCTAAGATTACAATCTTAAAATGATATCCCGTATTTAATGTAATGGTAGCATGAATTGGTTATTTCTGTAACTGAAATACCTAAATGACACAAGAAACAGAATAAGCAACCAAACTGCCACAACAATAAGCTTTTATTTAGGCAAACAAGTGAAGTTCTATGCTATATAGTGACCGTGTGTATGTGTCGGCCTGTAAACTCAGATGTGAGTCCCGGAAATATCCCACCTTGGCAACTGGAAAAGGTGGCAACCCCAATAGTGACATGGGCATGGTCACCTGGGTTACCAGCTGTCCCAATGTGCCGTGGACAGTCCCTCATTGGACAGGTGTGTCCCTGCAAAAATCGAAAAAATGGAAAATGACCTGAGATTCCCTGCCAAAAATATTCACGCAATATACATGTAATAGTAGCATAAAACATATAATTTGTATATGAAACACATACATGGCATAAGAAACTGACTAAGGAACCCAAATGCTAACAGAATAAGCGTATATTATGGCAAACAAGTAAAGTCCTGTCAACTCCACGTACTGTGGGTATGTGTTGTCCTGCAAAATCCGATGTTCCCACAAAACATGTCCCACTATGGTCATTGGAAAAGGTGCCAACCATAATGGTCACAAGCAGTAGTGACAGTACATAGCCGGGTAGCTGTGTTGACATAACAACAGGAAGGAACCAAGATACCTTAAACACAGGCAAACATGTGCATAGCAGCATATCCCACACCCAGCAACGTCTGTCGCATACACTGGATGGCGTATGTTGAAGTGTAATATCCAGAAGCAGAACCCATGCATTCAGATGTAATACACAATAGCCTCATTGTAGCATGTAAGTCCCACCCATGTACACCTGTGCACCCAAACCTGCTAGCATCCGTGTGCAGCTATACACCTACACACAATGTGCATACCTGAAATGTGGTAAGATGTTTGTGTTAGGCAGTGCCACGCGGGCAAATACGTACCCCACATGTCACCAACCCACCTCAGGTACAGATATGGAAAGGGCTGCATGTGAATGTGTCTGCAGAATGTGAACATCCTGCATGTGGTATGTACCCGTCCACACCATACAGGTTTGCAGATGACACGGTGCACATAACTGTACACATGTGGACAAGTCGGGTTGTTGAACCACCGCATCGATGATTAGCTATGCAGAGAAGTCGAACACATATAGCGGAACACGTGCCTACTAAACAGGACGTCCTAACAGGGTGCTAAAGGCAAAGAAGGGGAAGGTGGGACATCACATGTGGAGAGTAGCGTTGCCGGACGGCCAAATACACACGGTCAAGGTAAAGGACGGAACAACATGCATATGGCCGGATGGATGTTGTCCGACAAATATATATAGAAACACATATGAAGTGCCAGTTTAGACTCGAAATACTATATAATGCATTGAATTGTACTGTACAATATGGCAGTAGAACTGATCATGCATGTAATTGGTGAAGCTAAGCTGTAGTGTGATGGAATTCTGACCCTGGCAGTAACCAGTGCAGCAGGTGTATGTCATTCAGCATTAGTCATCTGCTCGGTTAGAGAATAATAAATGTATGTACAGGTAGATCTGTCATCCTTCCACTGAGGAGGATAGGCTTGTGAGCTCTATCTAACACAGAGTACAGCTGCTCACCAGAGAGACAAAGGAACCTCGTAGGAAATGGAGTGACCGGATCTGAACAGTGTTGGAACCGTGACAGAGCAGAATTTTCCGAAGTACATTCTAATTGACTATGTGGCTCGCAAGGCTGTGCTATCCTCATGGGAAAACATTTCATAAGCATTACCTTAGCACTGTTGTAGGAATACAATCTTGTGGACTATAGTGATGTAAATGCCCTGTGACTGACCACATCATTAATGTGTGCATAAGATTATAGTATACACAATGCTCATACAGCTGTAACATGTATAGAGTAAAACAAAAGTCTAAACTTGTACTGCATAGTTCTTTGCCTCCTGCTGCACAGTAGTAAAACGTTATTAATCCCAGCTTCCTGTGTTATTGACTGTCAGTTTGAATAGACGAATGAGTGTTACAGTTTGATTTAAACAACGTAATTGACAGATGTGTATGTTCTAGCATGGGAATAGGTCAAGCCAACCATCACAATGTCCATGTGTACCACATACAAGCAGCCAGTATCACGCAGTAGTAGTGCATGAAGGCATACATGACTGTGGGAATAGTACAGGACATATGGCACATGCCAAGTGCAGATGCATGACACAAACCCCAGGATGGGTGTCCCTGCAAAGAGGAACATGTGCCAACCACACCTCCCACAGATGTACCGGCAATAAAAACACATGGCAAACACACAGAAACACCACCGTCCAACACACGACTGCAATGCAGCCTGGTCAGACACCAACATGAAGCATGCACAAACAGGGACTTGTGTAATGTTTGCCTTAACACCCCCCCATAGGCCAAAGAAGAATAGAAAGAACATATGCATGTAATGTTGTGAAGGATGTGTGGTAGTCCTCAGTATCACAGTGTTAGGGACACAGATACACTGTCATCAACTGTGACATATGTGCACTGTACACAGCATACCCGCATGTAATACAGAGGACAATTATGTGCCACAGAAATATACACTGGATAAAGAGGATAGGGGATAGACAAGTGTAAATGTGACAAACTATGAATATAGGTTCATAGGTCCATAGGTACAGGGTAGGCCATCGTCCCAGGTTCAGCCATAACACTACACCATAGTTAGGATGGCTTTGGCAACCTTCTGTGCTTCAGATAAAATACTCATGATATTGCTGTACCTCCATCAAGCAGTGATAATGATGTAATCCCTGGCCTATACCTGCAATTCTCCATCCAATGGACAACATACCCACAAACAAGGCTATGAAGGATCTCTGTCTCACATGTACTGTGATGTAGATCCACAGCATTGTGAGTGTCTAGGTGATATATGTGTCACTCAAACACATCCCATTAATGACCGTGACAAGGTTCATGTCACCTGCCCTAGTGGTGCTGAGGGATGCAGATACAGTAGGTGAAGCATACACATGACATATGGGTTGACATGGCCTCGTATGTCAGGCACAGGTCAACACTAAACAGCAGGTATGTGACTTAATGGGGCAGGGGTCCTACAAGTGGGGCAGCATTACACAAAATGATGTCATCCTGCATCTGTACGGCAATTAACCTATGAGGGCTTCCCAGCTGCTGTAGGTGTATGGTCAGATACAGTCTGAATGGGGCAATGTAGTAAATCATAGGTGTAACACGTAATGGGTACAAGGAGACAATGACCTAGCCTGATGTAGATGTGAATCCCTGCACAAACAGGTGGGCAATGTAGAAGTCCCACAGAACCACGATAGCGTGTGTGTTGAATGAATGGTGACCGACAAACTCTGTCCCTGATCCCTGGTAATCACCCTGTGCTGAGTGGACAGCCACCTATATGCTGGACAGGGGTGACCTAGTACTTCTCGACAGGTATGATGTTGCATTACTTAGCATTTAGCTGTGGGCCATGTCCCTGACAGCAGATATGCATATCTGGGAGGCCCCTTCAAGGATATCTGTGTCAGATGTCCGTCACACTATGGCACCTGTTTTGCAGTCATCTACAAACAATGTTGCCCATAACACCCCTGTGTGTGCCTGTACCGTGGAAATGTAGATGTATGACAGGAGTGGACCCACGGAAGGGCCCCATGGGACACCACATGCGACAGGCAGTAGGTCTGACATGCTGCCAGCAAGTATGACCGTGTGGGTTGTGTCACATAGACAGTTTACAACACATTCTGTGATGTACATGTTCACATCCCAGCCAATGGGTTTATCAACGATACCTGAGGGGTAATGTGGTGAAGGCCTTTGCCAGGTCGAGGTAGGCTGTATGGACTGCAACACCCCCATCAATGGCCTCGGTGACTGTCCCGAAAATGTCAACCATGCTTTAAAGGCATGAACCGCCCTGAACAAGACAAACCGTGTTGGATGCAAAGTATGTATGTCCCCTATGCATTCATGTACGAGCCGCAGTATGATCCCTTCCCATGTCTTTGCAGATAGGTCTCCTCATGGTAATGGGACAGTAATAACCAGGCTCAGTGAAGGCATTGGCCCTGTGACGTGGGACTACCGTTGCCATGCGACACAACCTGGGTACCTTACCTGAGGTGAGGCTACAAAGAAATAGCTGTCCTAACTGTGGGTCTAATTCCTCAATGAGATAGTGGAGTACACAGTGGGGTCACCAGCTGGTCTCATGGATGCTATGTCCACTACCCTGGAGAGAGCATGTCCCACCTGTGTGTCACAGAACATTTGGTGACCACAAACCGCTGGTACAGACATCTCCTCATGTGTGGGAGAGGGTGTGGAGATGTCCTCACTGGACTTGTCAGCCTGTATGTTGGCAATGTGTGTATGTTGAGTAAACTGCACCTCTTTGTGAACCCAGTCAGAGCATATGTGGGAGTGACCTCCCAGGTGTTGAGCATAGCAACTGAAGGTGGTATGATTGTCAGCCAGGTCCATGTAGGTATATCTGTGGAATGTGCCCTGGACCATGGCATGACAGTGTGTAACTCTACACATATGATGACCAAGGGTGTCATACCTCACAAGGTGTCTGCTCCACCTTGTAGTAGCCACCTCCTCGTGTTGTACATCCTGTGTATGGCTGGGGTACACCACACTGGATGCTTGGCATTGGTACAATGAACCACAGTTGGGTAAGTGAATGCCTGGTTCATGCAGTCCTGTAGGTACTGGTAGATGGCAAATGTGATTGATGCAGTGGCTGCAGTACTGTCAACCACTGGCTCAGGGTCCTTAAAGGAGACCACAGTAGTGTGCAGAATTGTGTAGTCTGCCTCTGAGCAAGCAATGTGTATGGTAACTGGCAACACTCACAGCAACGGATGCCAATAGCATAAGCCAATGTCCAAATAACATAGATTAACTTCTGCATGACAATATGTCTTATCATACATGTATTGACACGTGTCTGCTAATTACAATTGCAAATGGCTGGTAAGACTGGCCTAAGGTTCCTGTGATTTACACAGTCTGGAGGTGTTGTTCCGATAATAAAGTGGCAATACCTCCCAATCGTGACCTCTGGGTATTAAAGTGGTTGTTAACCTGCAACATTGGATGTACACCATTGGGTTCTGGTGTCGGAAAACATGGTTCCTGTACCACTACACAGTATGGGTAGTCAAGCAGACATCCGCGATTGTTGAACACACAGCATCAGTGAAACCCACTGCTCACAAGGACACAGTCCGACAAGCTCTACACTTTACATATGCACAGTGGTGTCCATTGTAGGACCCAAAAATTGTCTAAAGACAAGAATGATGCCTTATTTCAATGCCTACGAGAACTCATTGTCGTCACAGGTACACATATGCACCATAGCGTGTTTAATGTTGATGATAGCTGTCCATGAAATGCAGCACAGATGCACAGAAATACCCAGGGTACGGGTCCATAGAACTGCGTCCACATCACAGTCCCGCACACATGAAGGATGTGTAATGGGTACTGTCGATTGTTGCAGTCAAGGGATTCTGGGTATGTAGACTCTGGGCTCGGTGTTGTTTCGCAGGCAATCCTTTGTCCCGCCCCGCGGGAGGGATGTGTGCGTAGCACCTGCCTTACTCTCCGCTAATAATGCAAACCATCCACCGGAGAATGCTAAATGCAGGTGTGAAATGTGTACAGCCCCATACTAGTGTCCAGTAGGCAATTGTCATGGATGGACAACCGTATGGCCAGGATGGCACCCACAACTGCAAACCCGGGGAAATTACACAGCCGCGGTAAGGCATAACACAAGAAATACACATAGGGAATACAGTTGACATTCCACATACAAAGTCGGTCCGCCGTGCCAACACTGGCGTACACAGCACTCAATCTGCCAGCAACAGAATGAGAAGCACCTGCTACCATACAGCGGAACAGATGTGCGACCTGTGGAACACATACTAATGGCACACCCACAACGTCAAGTAGGATATGTAAACTATGGCATTCCCACCTATGAAGACAACATGGTTAAATGAATACATAGGTGATCAACATGTTCCGGTGGTGTTATGTTGAAAATACAGTGACGGATATGTCCCATTGGGATGTCTGAGGTTTATATGAAGCATTTGCTAACCAGCATCTTTGGATGTATGACATTTGTTCACAGTACTAAATCACCTGGTTACATAGCACCATGTAGAATGGGTAGTCAAACAGACATCCGCGATTGGGAAACATACACCAGCAGTGAAAAGCACTGGCCAGGTGGACACAGTCCAGCAACATCTAACCTGACATATGCACATTGGTGTCCATTGTAGGACCCAAAAATTCCATTCATTGAATGCCTGCTAGCTTCCTGCATTACCCACGTGAACTCATTGTCGTCACCACGTCACAGGTACACATATGCATCATAGCGTGTTCAATGTTGATGATAGCTGTCCATGAAATGCAGCACATATGCACAGAAATACCCAGGGTACCGGGTCCATAGAACTGCGTCCACATCACAGTCCCGCACACATGAAGGATGTGTAATGGGTACTGTCGACTGTTGCAGTCAAGGGAGTCTGGGTATGTAGAATCTGGCCTCGGTGTTGTTTTGCAGGCAATCCTTTGTCCCGCCCCGTGGGAGGGATGTGCGTAGCACCTGCCTTACTCTCTGCTAATAATGCAAACCATCTACCGGAGAATGCTAAATGCAGGTGTGAAATGTGTACAGGCCTATACTAGTGTCCAGTAGGCAATTCTCATGGATGGACACGCGCATTTACCAAGATGGCACCCACAACTGTAAACCCGGTGGAACTACACAGCCGGTAAGGCATAACACAGCAAATATACATAGGGACTACGGTTGACATTCACCATACAAAGTTGGACCGCCATGCAAACACCGGCGTACACAGCACTCAATCTGCCAGCAACACAATGGGGGAGCACTCGCTACCATACTGTGGAACAGATGGGCGACCTGTGCAACACAAAGTAATGGCACACCAACAACGTCAACTGGGATATGTAAACTACGGCGTTCCCACCTATGAAGAAAACATGCTTCAATGAAGACATAGGGGATCTACATGTTCGGGTGGTGTTATGTTGAAATTACAGTGACGGATATGTCCTATTGGGACGTCTGAGTTTTATTTGAAGCAGTTGCTAACCTGCATCTTTGGATGTACACCATCTGTTCACAGCTGTAAATCACCTGGTTACGTAGCACCACGAAGAATGGGTAGTCAAACAGACATCCGCAATTGGGAACATACAGCAGCAGTCAAAAGCACTGGCCAGTTGGACACAGTCCAGCAACATCTAACTTTACATATGCACATTGGTGTCCATTGAAGGACCCTAAAATACCTTTTCACATAACTCACTCCAGGCGTTTAACAACAGGCGATGCTATAGCCGTGGCTACGCACAGTTAGACATATGCACCACCAGCATGTTTAAGGTTGATGACAAGTGTTCATGAAGCATGGGACATATGAACAGAAATACCCAGATCGGCGTGTCCATACATTTCGTCCACATCCCAGTCCGCGCATGAAGGATGTGTAATGGGTACTGTCGAGGGTTGCAGCCATGGGATCTTGTGTATGCAGAAATGGGGCTTTGTGTTGTCTGGCAGATAATCCGTTGTCCTGCCCCGTGGGAGGGATGTGTGCATAGTACCTGCCTTACTCACCACTACTAATGCAATGCATCCACCGTAGACTGCTAAATGCTGGTGTGAAATGTGTACAGCCCTATACCAGTGTCCAGTAGGCAATTCACATGGATGGACAAGCGTATGACCAAGATGGCACCCATAACTGCAAACCCGGTGGAATTACACTGCCGCAGTAAGGCATTACACAGGTAATACACATAGGGACTACACTTGACATTCCCCATACAAAAAACACAGACAACCAGCTGAACAAGTCCAAAGCAAAGACGAGGTACTGTAGACACCATCAGCGACCACTCAGAGCCCACCAGGAATTAAATGCAGTCACCATAGTTTATTGAAGCTCTTTTCGCCTGCTTCATAAGCAGACTTATTCAGAATACATACAATGCAGTCCAACCTACTACATTTAAAACCCTTAATTGGTCATTAAATTAGATGTGCTAAGTATTAATTAAATGCTTTAAAGGCAAACAAGCAAACAAACTTTACTTGGGTTACAGATTCCACACAGTGAGTACATCAGACATTGCTTGAAGGTACATTCTTCATAGAAAAATAGAAATATATGTATATATATGAAAGAAGAACCAACATAATGTTTTCCAAATGATTGACTGTTTAAGCTACATATATATGTTCTACGGATTGTGCCAATATATTAAAAGAACTACAGACACCTAGTAATATAAATGAACCATAATATATAGAGATAAACCGTATGATTATGACTAATGTAAAATAGACCAACGAAATGTAAAGATTCACAATGTGGTAAAGTAAATATTCATTTAGAAGGTTAGTTAAAGAAATCAATTCAGACATCCTTGTCAAAATACTAACACAAGGCCAGCGAGGTGGTTGGCCTCACATGTACTGGGATGTTGTACCACAGCATAGTGAGTGTCTGGGTGATGAATCTGTCCCACCAGCATGTTCTATTAATGACACTGTGAAGGTGTACGTCACCTGCCCTTGTGGTTCTGAGGGATCTAAATTCTTTAGGTGAAGCATAGTCATCAGATCTGGGTTCGACATGGCCTTGTATGCCAGGCACAGGTCATCTCTGGGCAAGTGGTATGCGACTGTATACAGCTGGAATTCTTTCAGTCAGTCAGCATAACACATATTCCTGAGACCCTGCATCTGTTTGTCGATGAACTGTTGGGGCCTGTCCAGCTGCTGCAGGTGTCGGGTCAGATACATTCTGAACGGGGCATTGTACCCAATCATAGGTTTAATGAGTGATGAGTACAAGGGGACAATGACCTCCCCTGATCTAGATGTGAATCCCTTCATGATGATGTGGGCAATGTTGAAGGTCTACCTAACTACGTTAGCAACGTGTGTGTCGAACGAACGGTTAACAACAACCCGGGTCCCCAGATCCCTGGTAACTCCCTCTGTGCTCAGTGGATTGCCACCTATATGGTAGCTAGGGGTAACCTTGTTCTTCCTGAAGGGTATGACTATGCATTTCCTAGCATTTAGCTGTAGGCCATGTCTCTGGCACCACTTATCCACATCTGTGAGGCCCTCCTGAACGATATCTGTGTCAGATGTGTGTCCGACTATGGCACCCGGTTTGCAGTAATCTGCAAACATTGTCAGCCATAACCCCCCTGTGTTTGCTTGTACTTTGGAAATGTAGATGCTGGAAAATAGTGGACCCAGGACTGAGCCCCATGGGACACCACCTGTGACTGGCTGTGAGTATGACATGGCGCCAGCAACTATGACCGTGTGGGTTCCGTGACTTAGCCGGTTTGCAACCCATATGGCGATGTATGGATTTACGTTCAAGATGATGGGTTTATCAATGATACCCGAGGGGGGTATTGTGTCGAAGGCCGTTGCCAGGTTGAGGTAGGTTGTATGGACTGCTTGACCCTCAGCAATGGCCTTGGTGACTGATCCTACAAAGTCAAACACGTGTAAAAGGCATGATCTGACTTTGACCAAGCCAAACTGGGTTGGATCCAAAGTATGCAAGTCCCCTACATCTTTATCTATGAGTTCCATTATGATCCTTCTCCATGGCTTTGCAGATAGGGCTTGTCAAGCTAATGGGATGGTAATAACCAGGGTCAGTGGAGGCACCATCCTTGTGAAGTGTGACTACAGTCGCCCTGTGCTACTACTTGGGTACGTATCCTGAGGTGAGGCTAAGATTAAACAGCTGTCCTAAGTGTGGGTTTAATTCCCCATAGAGTTCATGGAGTACACAGCTGGGACACCATCTGGTCCCATGGATGTTGTGTTTACTGCCGTGGAGACAGCATTTCCCACCTGTGCATTACAGATGTTCCAGCATCTACAATTCTCTGGTATAGATATCTCTCCATGTGGGGGGGAGGGGGGAAACGTTAGCACTGAACCTGTCAGCCAGTATGTTGGCAATGTGTGTAGGTTCAGTCATCTTCACATCATTCTGAACCCAGTCTGAGCATATCTGGGAGTGTCCTCCCAGGTGTCCAACATAGCTAAAGAAGGCCTTATGATTGTCTGTTGAGTCCTTGTTAGTTTCTCTGTTGAATTTCCCCTGGATGATTTCATGACAGCTTGTAGTTCTTCACATATAATGAGCAAGGGTGTGTAACCTTACAGGTATTCCGCTTTAAGTTGTAGTAGCTACCTCCTGTCGTTGTAGAGCTTGTTCATGGCTGGGGTCCACCAGACTGGATGCTTGTCTTTGGTACAAAGAGTCACAGTTTTGTATGGAATTGCCTGATCCATGCAGTCCTGTAGGTGCTGGTGGAAGGCATATGTACGTGATTCAGCGGTTTGAGTAATGTTCTCCACTGGCTCAGGGGCCTTAAAGGAGACCACAGTAGTGTTCAGAAGTGTGAAATCGGCTTTTGAGAAAGGCATATGTATGGTAACTGGCACCACTGTACACATGGAACATCATAGCAATAAACCACGGCCGGATGTGGGTAATGCTGGACATACCCACGGCAGACGTGGCGCGTTCCCGAGTCCGATGCCCGAGGGACCACACACATAGCCGGCCTTAGACATAGGCCAAGTAGGCAGCCGTCTAGGGTGTTGCTCTACTCGGGGCACCTTTCCAGACTTTATTTGGTGTAGGTAGACCAGGAGGGGGGTAGCGGGTGATGTGGCGGTGGCAACATGGAGTCCTTCTGCCTAGGGTACCACTTTACCTAAGGCCACTCTTCCCGTGGGTAATACAGCAGTACCCACACCCAGACGCGGGTCATTGCTAGTATGCCATATCATCTATGGCAAGAAACCATATATTCCCAGACATAATGGCACAGCACAATGCCTGTCCGCCGCCCAAATGCAGACATACGGCACCCGCAGCGGTGCGGACGTACTGCGCGAGATGTCCGTTACCAATCTCGACACTGTCTCGCTTTGTGAAACAAACTCAACATAGCGATTCAATACTAAACAGCGACGGAGAGCCCGATGTCCCCGTGGCTGAGCTGTTCAACCTGTTCCGCCATGTTAAATGTGTGTAGCAGAGCGGAACCAGCCCAAACCAAGCAACGGACATGTCTGTGGCTCAGTGAAAGCCGTCACGCAATGGTAAACCCATGTAATATTGCGACACAGGTCATACATACCGAGGGTTAGTAATGGAAATAGGTCCGTTCGACCAGACCGTGTACAATTAGTATAACAAGATCTACAACGGGTACACCGGCCAATAAGCGCACACGGTTATGAATAATTGGGGGGGGTGACATGGTATCATAGACATGGACAAACCGTGCCCATGTGACTCATCTAACATTCGTACATGGTCAGGGCAGTTCCGTACACTGGGCGGACAAGACCAAACCCAAAGCACCACAGGAACATCCTGACAATCGAAGGCCTGTATGCGTAGGGGATATAAGCACCTGTGATCTGAACATCCCTGCGGTCACGACATATGCATCCTGGGCCATGAGCGAGAGGGAATAAGGAATGTTTAACATGCAGTACCGCACCTTTCCCAGCAGGAGAATGGATGCCTGTGACGTGCGTGAGTGCGGGGGATATGTAAATGTAGCTAAGTACCATGGGTATGCATATTAATGTCACCAAACAGCTAACGTGTAGTGGTCACAGTAACCGGCAAACGTGAATGCAGTCACGTTTGAATTACGACTATCGAACATATAGTTGTGAACGTATGCGTGTGCGTCCATGCTGCAAAGACTGTTACATGTATAAAGTTGTAGGTGCGTTCTGCACGTCCGTCAACGGATCAGAGACATGTTACAGGAATAGTCTCAACTCACACACACCACGTAACCACACAGACCCAGTAAACATATATAAACAGAATACGGATATGCATGTGCGCCTGCACGTAACCCACAATCAGGAAATGCGAGTGGGCGTGTGCGTGTGTGATCCACTCGAAGCAGGGAAGGTTAAGGATGTGTCCTCCACTCATTTACATTCATAATTGTAAAATATATGCTTAAATTGTACGTATTGATTCCATGCTTTGGAATCGTAATGCTACAATTATACACATTGATATAAAATATCCTGATCAACACACTACATTCTAAGGTTTACTCACAACAATTATCAACTATGTTTCAATATACTGATTGTATTGACCAATATTGTATTTATATTAACACATCGTTGTCGTATTATTGTTTCCATTAAGTAATGTATGCAACACTGATTTGTATATGTCACGTTATCATCAAGACTTGGAGCACTGTCCACCTAACTATGAGCAGGTTTATTGATTAATTGACTTTAAACTGACTCTGAAGGAAGTGTATAAGGGATGACTATGTAATGTATTTTGTACTCCGACGATGCCCCATGTTAGTAGGTGAAAGAGCTCAGTATCTTTTGACTGTGGAGTGTATCGTTTTTGTCATTGTCTGTTTTGGCCGATATATGTTCAATAATGTCTTTTATGAAGTTGGGCAGGACGCAAGGTTTGCTGTATTTCCGCTTACTGGCACGTGGATATAGATAGGCCAAGTAATACATAATATGGGTAGTCAAGCAGACATCCGCGATTGGGGAACATACAGCGGCAGTCAAAACCACTGGCCAGATAGTGATAGTCCAACACGTTCTACACTTGATATATGCACATCGGTGTCCATTGTAGGACTCCAAAAATTGTTCCGTTTACACCGTCGACCAGCTGTGATCGACTCAGACAGAGTGACAGCCGTGACTATGGCACAGCTAGACATATGCACCACCAGCGTGTTTAAGGTTGATGATAACTGTCCATGAAATGCAGGACATATGAACAGAAATCCCCGGATTGTTGTGTCCATAGAAGTGCGTCCACATCCCAGTCCCGCACACATGAAGGATGTGTAATGGGTACCGTGGGGGGTTGCAGGCATGGGATCCTGGGTATGCAAAAATGGGGCTCGGTGTTGTTTGGCAGATAATCCGTTGTCCCGCCCCGTGGGAGGGCTGTGGGTATAGCACGTGCCTTAGTCCCCACTAAGGATGCAAAGCATCCACTGGGTAATGCTAAAAGCATGTGTGAAATGTGTTCAGCCCTATATCAGTGTCCAGTAGGCAATTCCCATGGATGGACAAGTGTACGACCAAGATGGCACCTATAACTGGAAACCTGGTGGAATTACACAGCTGCGGTAAGGCATAACACAGGAAATACAGATAGGGACTACAGTAGACACTCCCCATACAAAGTCAGACCGCCGTGCGAATACCGGCGTACACAGCACTCGATCTGCCAGCAACAACATGAGGATCACTCGCTTCCATACAGCGGAACAAATGGGCGACCTGTGGAACACATACTAATGGCACACTAACAACCTCAACTAGGAAGGTCAGACGATGTTTCAACACTAGCTTTCCCGCATATAACGAACATCCTTCAATGAATAAATAGGGTATGCATGTTCTGGCTGTTTTATATTGACAATACAGTGGCGTATATGTCCTACTGGACCTTCTGAGGATTACTTAAAGCAGTTGCCAACCTGCAGCATTACATCAATATCATTTGGGTTAATCGTAGTAGAACATGGGTTTCGTAGCACAACATAATATGTGTAGTCAAACACACATCTGCGATTGGGGAACATACAGCAGCGGTCACAACCACTGGCCAGATGGACACAGTCCAACATGTTCTACATTTTACATATGCACATTTGTGTCCATTGTAGGACCCAAAAATTTGTCCTATTACAACGCCAACCGGTGCGGCGGAAGACCAAGATGAACTACAGCCGTGACTACGGCACAGCTACATATATGCACCGCCAGCGTGTTCAAGGTTGATGACAACTGTCCATGAAATGCGGGACATATGCACAGAAATCCACAGATTGTTGAGTCCACAGATGTCGTCACATCCCATTCCAGCACACATGGAGGATTTGCTATGGGTACTGTCGAGGGTTGCAGCCATGGGATCGTGGGTATGCAGAAATGAGTGTTGGAGATGATTGGCAGATGATCCATTGTCCCGCCCCGTGGGAGGGATGTGGGTACAGAACATGCCTTACCACCCACCAATACTGACAGTCATCCACCGGAGAATGCTACATTCAGCTGTGAAATGGGTACAGCCCTACACCAGTGTCCAGTAGGCATTTCCCAAGGATGGACAAGCGTCGGACAAGATGGCACCCATAATAGCAAACCTGGTGGAATCACACAGCCGTAGTAAGGCATAACACAGGAAATACAGATGGAAACAACAGTAGACACACCCCATAGACATCCATCCTGCCGTGCGAATCCCTGCGTACACAGCAGCCAAGGTGCTAGCAAGTATGTGGGGATCACCCGCTTCCACTCCGCGGAACATACGGGCGACCTGTGGAACACATATTAATGGCACACCAACAACGTCAACTAGGAAGGTCATACTATGGTTAAGCTATGGCGTTTCCACACATAAATAACATCCTTTCATGAATAAATAGGTTCTACATGTACCGGCTGTGTTATAATGACAATACAGTGGCGGATAGTTCACAATGGTACCTCTGAGGATTACTTAAAGCAGTTGCCAACCTGCAGTACTACAGTAACACCATATGGGTTAATTGTGAAAGGACACAGGTTCCGTAGCACTACATAATATGGGTAGGCAAACAGACATCCGGGACTGGGGAACATACGGCGGCAGTCAAACCCACTGGCCGAATGGACACAGTCCAACATGTTCTACACTTTACATATGCACATCGGTGTCCATTGCAGGACCCAAAAATTTCTCAAGTGTTGGCAACAGGCTGCGATCGTGTGACCCAGAAGAGGTGACAGCCGTGACTACGGCACAGGTAGATATATGCACCAATAGCGTCTTCAAGGGTGATGACAACCGTCCATGAAATGCAGGACATATGAATAGGACTCCCCAGGTTGCTGCGTCCATACACGTGTTCACATCCCATTTCCGCACATGAAGGGTGTGCAATGGGTACTATCGAGGTTGCAGACATGGGATCGTGGGTATGCAAAAACGGGTCTCGGTGTGGATTGGCAGATGATTCGTTGTCCCGCCCCGTGTGCGGGACGTGGCCATGGCATATGCGTTACTCCGCACTAATAATGCCGATCATCCACCGGAAATGCAGAATGCAGCTGTGAAATGTGTACAGCCCTATACTAGTGTCCAGTAGGCAGTTCCCATGGATGGACAAACGTACGGCCAAGATGGCACCCATAGCTGCAAACCTGGGGGAATCCCACAGGTGTTGCAAGGCATAACCCAGGAAATACAGATAGGGACTACAGTAGACACTCCCCATACAAAGCCAGACCACTGGGCAGATACCGGCGTAGACAGCACTCAATCTGCCAGCACATAAATGGGGATCACATGCTTCCATACAGTGGAACAGATGGGTGACCTGTGTAAACATACCAATGGCACAATATCAACGTCGGCTGGGAAAGACATACGATGGTCAAACTATGGCGTTCCCACCAATGAATGACATCCTTCAGTGAAGTAATAGGATTGATGTCAATTGACCATGGCAAACACCCAATGAACAGGAAAGACTTGCTGGCACCCTATGGCCACAAACCATGTCACACATAGGTAGATGGAACAGTCAACTGAAACATTTCGTCCACGACAGGTCACATATGGTATCCAAAGGTTCTTCATAGACATGTATGCGCTATCACCCGTAGGCCCCGTGAGACTTACACATAACATGGAAGCATCCAGGCTTTAAATATCCACCCTTACACTTCCATTTGTCACTTTCTATGTGAACAATGAACATGTAGCCACAGCATAGAAAGCACAGACGCACTGCTAACGAAACACACACATGTCAACATCTCAGAAAGCATCCTATGAACACACGTATTACATGATATTGTACTATGAAAAACAAACAAACCAGCAACCTGCGGCAAGAATAGTCCCCGTAGTTCGACACAACACAAGTCTTCTTAACATTTAAACGGTTTATTAAAACATGCAACGTTTTCGTTGTTTCCACAACTTCTGCAGAAAAAAGCAATGTCTAAAAATGTTCACAATCAACACTGTGAGTCTTAACGAGTTCTTAAATCTCACATCGTTGATTGTGAACAGTGCAAAAGCTTTTCGAAGGAGTGGAAAACACACACACACACGGAAGGGATGGGAGACGAACCTACGCCTATCTACATGAACTCACTACAGTATGAAGCATTTACAGAACGCGCTACCGAGTTTACTGAGCAGAGTGCTGTCAGAGGCATACATGTAGGCTGGTGACATCACCCGCAAGACAATAGCTGGCAATAGCCAAGGTATGTGTTGCGAAGCATCTAAAAGCATGTTCATTCGCAGAGGCAGCTGGAAACACACACACACACACACACACACACACACACACACACGGAAGGGACGGGAGACGAACCTAGGCCTATCTACATGAACTCACTACAGTATGAAGCATTTACAGAACGCGCTACCAAGTTTACTGAACAGAGCGCTGTCAGAGGCATACTTGTAGTCTGGTGACATCACCCGCAAGACAATAGTTGGCAATAGCCAAGGTATGTGTTGTGAAGCATCTAAAAGCATGTTCATTCGCAGAGGCAGCTGAAAACACACACACACACACACACACACACGGAAGGGACGGGAGACGAACCTACGCCTATCTACATGAACTCACTACAGTATGAAGCATTTACAGAACGCGCTTCCGAGGTTACTGAGCAGAGCGCTGTCAGAGGCATACCCCTATGTAGGTGGTATCATTTACAGGAGCAATGCGCCCGATTAGAATTATGTGGAGTGCGCTTGTCCGCGGCCTGTTACCATCTAAGGTGCGCCACATACAGTAACGCATTCAGTGCTCGTCAGGGGGCGCAAGTAACGCTACTGATCAGTACATCACTGCCTACTGGGCATGCTCAGACACTTGGGCTACATTGCAGACAGACATGCATACACATAGTGAAGCGGCATGGAGTGTGAGAATGTGGACGTCGTGTGTGTCCAGCCACACAACAACAACCGGCCATGCCACAGACATAGCGTTGCGTGAGGAATATCTACTGTACGTGGATATAGATAGGCCAAATGGCTACAATATGGGTAGTCGAAGCAGACATCCAGCGATTGGGGAACATACAGCGGCAGTCAAAACCACTGGCCAGATGGTGATAGTCCATACGTTCTACGCTACATATACATGGGGTGTCCATTGTAGGACTCAAAAATTGTTCCACGTTTACATCGACCAGCTGTGGCGATCGACTCAGACAGTGACAGCGTGACTATGGCACAACTAGACATATACACCACCAAGCGTGTTTAAGGTTGATGATAACTATCCCGCGGTAGGACATATGAACAGAAATCCCAGATTATGCATTAATCCCGCCCAAAGGGTCATCCACATCCAGTCCCTTTTACGCAGAAGGATGTGCTTAATGGGTACCGTGGGGGTTGCAGCCATGGGATCCTGGGTATGCAAAAATGGGGCTGGTGTTTTGGCAGATAATCCAGTTGTCGCCCTGTGGGAGGGCTGTGGAGTATATGCGTACCTTAGTCCCCACTAAGGATGCAAAGCGCATCCACTGGGTAATGCTAAAGCAGGTGTGAAATGTGTTCAACCCTATATCAGTGTCCAGTAGGCAATTCCCATGGATGAACAGAGTGTACGACAAAGATGGCACCTATAACTGGAAACCTGGTGGAATTACACAGCTGCGGTAGGCATAACACAGGAATACAGATAGGGACTACAGTAGACACTCCTCATACAAAGATCAGACCGTGATCTGGTACCGGCGTACAGCACTCGATCTGCCAGCAGCAACATGAGGGATCGCACAAGCTTACATACTACTTGGAACAAATGGGCGACCTTGGAACACATACTAATAGCACACTAACAACCTCAACTAGGAAGGTCAGGCGATGTTTCAACACTAAAGCGTTCCATATAACTTGAACATCCTTCAATGAATAAATAGGGCCAGCCATGTTCTGGCTTCTGTTTTATATTGACAATACAGTGGTATATGTCACCACTGGGCCTTCACAGGAGTTACTTAAAGCGGTTGGCAACCTGCAGCATTACATCAATACCATTTGGGTTAATGGTAGTAGAACATGGGTTTGTAGCGCCAACATAATATGTGTAGTCAAACATACACATCCGTGATTGATAACATACAGCAGTGGTCACAACCACTGGCCAGATGGACACAGTCAACATGATTTCTACATTTACATATGCACATTTTATTGTCCATTGTAGGACCCAAAGCTGTCCTATTGCAGCGTAACCGGGTGCGGCGGAGACCAAGATGAACTACAGCCCGTGACTTCTGGCGCAGCTACATATAGCACCGCCAAAGCGTGGTAAGGTTGATGACAACTGTCCATGAAATGCGGGACATGCACAGAAATCAATCCACCAGATTGTTGAGTCCACAGATGTCGTCCACATCCCATTCCAGCACACATGGAGGGATTTGCTATAGGTACTGTTGAGGTTGCAACCATGGGATCGTGGTATGCAGAAATGGGTGTTGGAGATGATTGGCAGATGATCATTGTCCCGCCCAGTGGGAGGATGTGGTACAGTATGCCTTACCACCCACCAATACTGACAATCATCCCACCGGAGAATGCTACATGCAACTGTAAATGGGTGCAGCCCTACACCAGTGTCAGTAGGCATTTCCCAAGGATGGACAAGCGCGTCACGGACAGATGGCACCCATATGCCAAAGCCTGGTGGAATCACACAGCAGTAGTAAGGCATAACACAGGAAATACAGATGCGACAACAGTAGACACACCCCATGAGCCTCCACCATCCTGCGTGCGAATCGGTACACAGCGGCAAGGTGCTATAAGTATGTAGGGGATCACCCACTTCCACTCCAGCGGAACATCACGGGCGACCTGTGGAGACACATATTAATAGCACACCAACAAGCATTGGCTAGAAGGTCATACTATGGTTAAACTATGAATTATTTCACACATAAATAACATCCTTTCATGAATAAATAGGTTCTACATGTACGGCTGTGTTATAATGACAATACAGTGGCGGATAGTTCACAATGGTACCTCTGAGGATTGCCGAAGCAGTTGCCAACCTGCGGTACTACAGTGCAACACCATATGGGTTAATTGTGGAAGGAACCGCAGGTTCGTAGCACTACATAATATGGGTAGGCAAACAGACATCGGGACTGGGAACATCTGGCAGTCAAACCCACTGGCCGAATGGACACAGTCCAACATGTTCTACTTTACATATATGCACATGATTGTCCATTGCAGGACCCAAAATTTCTCCTTAAGTGTTGGCAACAGGCTGCGATCGTGTGACCCAGAAGGGTGACAAGCGTGACTACGGCACAGGTAGATATAATACTGTGGCATCTTCAAGGGTGGTAGCAACCCGTCCATGAAATGCAGGACATATGAATAGGACTCCCAGGTTTATAGTCCGGCCTGCGATGCGTTCCTCCCATTTCGCACACATGAAGGGTGTGCAATGGGTACTATTAGAAGGGTTGCAGACATGGGATGCGTGGGTATGCAAAAACGGGTCACCGATTAGTGGATTGGCAGATGATTCGTTGTCCCGCCCGTGTGCGGGGCGGTAGCCATGGCATATCGTTACTCCGCACTAATAATGCCGATCATCACGGAAATGCAGAATGCAGCTGTGAAATGTGTACAGCCCTATACTACTAGTGTCGGTAGGCAGTTCCCATGGATGGACAAGCGTACCTGACCAAGATGGCACGCAGCTGCAAACCTGGGGAATCCCACGGGTGTTGCAAGGCATAACCCAGGAAATACAGATAGGGACTACAGTAGGCCTCCCCATACAGAAGCCAGACCGCTGGGCAGATACGGTAGACAGCACTCAATCTGCAAGCACATAAATGGGGATGACACGCTTCCATACAGTGGGAGACATGGGTGATCTGAGGAAACACACCAATGCCACAATATCAGCGTCGGCTGGGAAGAGACATATGATGGTCAAACTATGGCGTTCCCACAATGAAGACATCAGTGAATTAATGGGATTGATGTCAATTGACCATGGCAAACGCAATAGACAGGAACGACTTGCTGGCACCTATGGCCACAAACCATATCACACATAGGTAGATGGAACAGTCAACTGGAAACATTTAGTCCATGACAGAAAAGTGCATATGGTATCCAAAGATTCGTCATAGACATGTATCGCTATCACCCGTGAGCCCATTGAGACTTACACATAACATGGAAACATCAGGCTTTAAATATCACCCTTACACTTCCATTTGTCACTTTCTATCACGAACAATGAACGTAGCCACAGCATAAAGCACAGGCAACTTACCTACTATTGAAACACACCGTCAACATCTCAAGAAAGCATCCTATAGACACACGTATTACATGATATTGTACTATGAAAAACAAACAAACCAGCAACCTGCGTAAGAATAGTCCCCGTAGTTCGACGCAACACAAGTCTTTACTTAACATTTAAACAGTTTATTAAAAAACGTACATAGCGTTTTACGTTGTTTCCACAACTTCTGCAGAAAAAAGCAAATTTACAAAATGTTACAATCAACAATGTGAGTCTTACTTGGTTCTTAAATCTCACATTGTTGATTGGCAGACTGAATAGAAATTTGCTTTCGAAAGAGGTTGTAAAACAACAACACACAGGAAGGCTGAACCTCGCCTATCTACATGAACTCAATACAGTATGAAGCATTTACAGAGCGCGCTACTGAGTTTACTGAGCAGAGTGCTGTCAGAGGCATACTTGTAGGCTGGTGACATCACCATGAGACAATAGCTGGCAATAGCCAAGGTATGTGTTCTGAGATCTAAAAGCATGTTCATTCACAGAGGCAGCTGGAAACCTTACTACACACACCACGGAAGGGACGGAATGAACCCTCAGCCTATCTACATGAAGACTCACTACAGCATGGAAGCATTTGCGAGGCAGCTACGGGTTTACTGAGCACAGGCGCTGTCAGGGCATGCCTTGGGCTGGTGACATCACCCACCAAGACAATAGCTGGCAATAGCCGCGTTGTGTGTTGCGAAGTGTCCTAAAAGCATATTCATTACGCAGAGGCAGCTGGAAACACACACACACACACACACGAGGAAGTGGCGGAGCCCGAACCTAAGCCTATCTACATGAACTCACTACAATTATGAAGCATTTACAGAGCAGCGCTACCGAGTTTACTACGCAGGAATGCTGTCAGGGCGCTGCTTAGCCAGGCTGGTGACATCACCAGCAAGACAATAACTGGCAATAGCCAAGGTGTAATGTTCGCGAAGCGTCTAAAAGCATGTTCATTTGCAGAGGCAGCTGGAAACACACACACACAGAAGGGACAGGAGACGAACCTAGGCCTATCTACATGGACTCACTGGTATGGGGAAGAGCATTTACAGAGCAGCTACGGGTTTTACTAGGCAGAGCACTGTCAGAGGCTTACTTGTAGTCTGATGACATCACCATAAGACAATAGTTGGCAATAGCCAAGGTATGTATTCAGTGTCTAAAAGCATGTTCATTCGCAGAGGCAGCTGGAAACACACACACACACACACACACACACACGGAAGGGACCCAGGCGAACCTCGCCCTATCTACATGAACTCACTACGAGTATGGAAGCATTTACAGAATGCACTACGAGGTTTACTAGGCAGAGTGCTGTCAAGAGGAGGCATACTTGTAGGCTGGTGACATCACCCATAAAGACAATAGCTGGCAATAGCCAAGGTATGTGTTAGCGGCGTCTAAAAGCATGTTCATTAAGAGGCAGCTGGAAACACACACACACACACACACACACACACACACACACACACCGCGGAAGTGACGGAGGCGAACCTAGGCCTATCTACATGAACTCACTACAGTATGAAGCATTTACAGAGCGGCTACCGAGTTTACTGAGCAGAGTGCTGTCAGAGCATACTTGTAGGTAGTGACATCACCGCAAGACAATAGCTAGCAATAGCAAGGGTATGTGTTGCAAGCGTCTAAAAGCATGTTCATTTGCAGAGGCAGCTGGGAAACACACACGGAAGGGGCGGGGAAGCGAACCTAGGCCCTATCTACATGAACTCACTACAGTATGAAAAGTTTTTGGCTGGCTACCCACGGGTTTACTGAGCAGAGGTGCTGTCAGAGGGGCATACTTGTAGGCTGAGTGACATCACCCACTTAAGACAATAACTAGCAATAGCCAAGGTATGTGTTCTGAAGCATCCTAAAAGCATGTTCATTAGCAGAGGCAGCTGGAAACACACACACACACACAGGATGAGGCAGACCTAGGCCTATCTACATAGATTCACTACAGTATGAAGCATTTACAAGAGCCTTCCACCGAGTTTACTGAGCAGGCGCTGTCAGGAGGCATACCCCTACGTGAGTGGTATCATTTGCAGAGGCAATGCGCCCGATCGGGAATTAGTTACAGAGTGCAGTCACGCAGTCTGTTACCATCCCAAGGTCCGACAGTAAACACGTTAGTGCTGCAGTCGGGAATAACAAGTAACTACTGATCAGTACATCACTGCATACTGGGCATGCTCAGACACTTAGAGTCGGCACAGATCAGACATGCATACACATGGTGCGACGGCATGGGTGGCGGAATGTGGACCGCGGTGTGTCCAGCCACACAACAGAACCTGGCCATGCCACAGACGCTTGCGAGGGGATACAGGCATGCACCCGGGGTATAACTGCAGACGGGCGCGGTGTGCACTGTGCCGTGTGTCTATCTACACAGCTGCCTACTGGGCATGCTCAGACACTTAGAGTCGGCGCAGATCAGACATGCATACACATGGTGCGACGGCATGGGTGGCGGAATGCGGACCGTACTGTGTGTCCGGCCACACAACAGCAACCCGGCCATGCCACAGACATGGCGTGGGGAATATCTAGGTGCAATTAACCATGTGTAGGACTGGCCTACAGTTTGTTGCATGCTACAGACAACCCTCCCAAACACAGGATACCTTCACAGATGTCCTGAGGACACTGGTGAGTGGGCATGCTCTCACAACAGCACCGTATTGGGTGACATGAACCACCCATACATAGCCTGGGAACATTACCCATGGCACAACACACTACGCCAGCAGTCCCCGGTGTTCACACACCTGGCCACTGTTAAACAGCCATGCACCATACATACTAGGGGGGGATGTCTGACAGTTCTGCCCATCACACATGGTGAGGATATGCCCCACACAGGATGTACAGCCCTCAATGGTGATGCAAGACCATATAGTGGATCCACTGGTCATCCACTACCTGTAACCAACACCAGCATGGGGGACCTCAGTGATGACCTCTCCAGAAAACCACACACATTATACGACCGGTGTGTTACCCTACAAGTCCTCCACGCCAGTGCTTAACAGAGGCCAGAACTGCAAACGCCTAACGAATGCCTTCCCCGACCACAAGCATGTCTGCAACAGGCAAACATGATGACATCAGGACCTTGTCCACCACAGGTAGGCACATGGTGTGGTGGACCGCAGCCACTGACTACCTGTACATCAACAGTTGGAGCTACTACATGGCAGAGCAATGACAGTACCAGGGAAACCATCACCCATTCATACCGGCGTCACCATACGGCCACACATGCCAATTCATTCATGGCTGCTTTGTGGGAGGGGAAATACTGCAGAGGGTACACCATGAGTATTTAAATTATGGGGGCCTTTCCTTTAACTGTGGTAACCGCGATTATGGAACTGGGGGGTACACAGACTTGCTGGAAATGGTCTAAGCAACGTGTCAATAAAACCACCTACAGACATTGCTCCGTGTAAAACCATGACATGTTTCCATAAACATACATCTCACTCCCCTGAACGAGGGGACATATCCATCCTACCAGAGTGTGCCTCTCAAACCGACCTTCATATGGCTCTGGAGTGATCCTGAACCAGTTTATGAACCGTTTTTCGACACAGCAATTCAATGGCACCGATGGTGTCCTGGCTGTGTAAGTTTCCATCCTCATTGAGGCCCCCGCCCGCCAACGCGCTACTATGTCATAAAGCAACTTTGGCTTAACTATGGGCTATGTCCCCAATGGATGCCATATGGCATCTGTGGTCCCACTATGCCAGGGTAGTGCTCTTATGGAATGTCAACAGCCACACCCTTTGCGCTTGACAAGTGTTGTCTGCAAAGCTGTGTGGAGGTCCATACAGGTGCCCATGGTTACAGATAGCGGTGTACAGCCAATACCGGAACATACCCACAACTACATAGTCAAGGGCGGATCCTGCCTCCCGAACCTGCTCGCCCAGTCTGGAGTGGTCACCAAGGCCATTGATGGGGATACGTGGGTTTGCACACAGTACCATGACCTGGTGGGAGCGTTCAGAGCACACTACACATGGGACCCATGGAAAGGCTCGCCAGCATACATGTGGGGACATATGTCACCCGATGCTTCTCAGACAGGTTGGAGGTCACACCACACAGGGTTGGTGGTGCCTTGTCACACTCATATCTGGACCCAGTGGAGGCCCACAGGGCTCACTCCTGCCCCTGCCATATGGCATCCGTCCTTCCAATGTGCATGCAATCATAGGGGGATTGTAGCAGACAAGGTATGCAGATGACTACGCACCGGCCAACATACCCAACACCCCATGTTACACGGACATCCACCTAGGGCGTCATAGACATGGATGACTGGTGCCAGAGCCATGGCCTGCTACTAAATGCCAGAGAAGGTGCAGCCCTACCCAGTGTGAAGGACATGTTCGTCCCAATGTCACATGTAGGTGGTACGCCATTAAAGATGGTGGACATGTTCAGGAAATGGCTACCACACCTGTCGGCAACCTCTGTCAACACACACAATGGCAATGTGGGTGTGAAGACATTCCATTGTGGCCTCCTGGTCTGGATGGAATGGCAACCACATCAGGGGTGTTCATTGTACCCCTGTACACATCACACACCAGAGCAATGACTGCGCAGAATGACACATGGGGCCTGTAGCTAACCTGACGCCTGCAGCACTCGGAAGGACCGCAAACGCTCCACAAGACGGGATGACGGTGCTAGGACATGTGTCACAAGCTGCACAACCAAGGGGACACTGGCTGTATCTTCACAGCACATCTGCTCTGTGGTGATCTGTGCCTGACATACACGGCCATGTCTGACCTGGGTGACATGGGCACATTCCACCTCCCAGGCTCCATGCAAACACGGGCACAGAAGCGACTGTCAGACACCTCACCACAAAGATGAGTGGACGCGTGCTGGGGAACAGGGCTACCGGCCAGAGACCCCCTACAAGCCGGGGAGGAGTGCCAGGCCATGTGAAGGAAAGGCCCCGACTGCCTTTGGCCAGGACTGCTAATGACGCGTGTGGATGTGTGATATAGTTATGCGCCAGGCATCTGTGAGTCAGTGCTAGACCAGGGACTGGGGACTGAAGGATATGGCATCCCCATCGTGAGGGGTGTTAGATGGCACACACAGTCAAGCTAGGTCCACACATGTCGTAGGGCACATACATATCCTGTTATGTACATGTGCCTATGTACCTATGTAGGGTCCATGCGGATCGCGGGTAACTGTGCTATGCTGATGTTGCCAGACATGCCTGTGGGTACCCCACGACTACACGGGGAACTAATTACAGTGCTCCCAGTAGGCACGTGCAAGTACACCATCAGTATCATATGGGTTAACTGCACCAACATGGTGCTACACATGTAACCACCACACATACTGTGTACACATATCAATGAATGCTGCACCTGTCCTGCATGGTATGTCTGCTGCATGATGTCCGTGCACAACCCACATCACATACACGTATGTTGCCGGCCATACACACACACCACAACATACACATCACGCATACTATGCGGACACAGGTATCACATACACCTCTCACTATCTTGTCCACCCTGTGCATCAGAATATGTTAGCTTAACCGTGCACTGATGGTGTAGCTCACAGTTATGCGGCAGAGACTTCATCATATGCACAGGGTGATATGTGTGCCACAGGCATGGGCTGTACCAATGGATGACATCATGTGTGTGTGTAAGGGCCAGTGCATTGAGTGGGCATGACTATGTAGATTGCATGTGGGTGTGGTGGAGCCCTACAGTTGTGTTTGCTGTGTGTGGGTGTGTGTGTACACAGTTCAGTCATCTGTGATGCCTACACGGGGTATGCTTGGCAGCCCCTGACTGTACAGTGCAGGTGTTACGGCTCACTGTGTCTGCCGGCGACGCGTGACCGCGCCTGCCTGGGGTCGCACGGCACGACCGGGTGGAGGTACGGACTGTCCACTCTCCGATGTCACATGTCCGCTGGAAAAGCGTGCCGCGGGGGCCGTCCAGGGCCACGCCCACGCGTGGCCTGCACTGTCCTGGAGTGGATGGAGAAGTAGCAGCTGGACTGCTGGTGCTACCAGGACTGTCTGGGTGGGCATGGGAGGTGGCAGGCACACGCTGACCTGCAGCAGGTGGTGTTGCTGGCACACGCCACGTGCCCTATGCCTCACCCCTACCTGGTGTTCCTGCACGGACAGCCCACGCTCAAGGATGGCCATGCCTTGGTCGAGGATACCAGCCATCTCACCCAATCTCCTATCCAGAACCTCGGCAAGATGCTGTTGCATTCGCCAATGCCTGGATGTTGTCATTTAGGTACGGATTGCAGACCTCTGCAGCCTCTGCCCTTCCTGGTTCTGCCGTTCGTGCACGCGCCGCCCGCCATTACAGTCTGGAACATGCGTCTGGTTATACCAGCTGCTGCACCCTGTACGGCAGGTGTATGTCTAGCGGTGCTCCCCCTACGAGCAGCACCTGCCACATGCCTGCGTGGCACTGCACCAGTCCTTACACTGGCAACATCGTGTGTACCCACACCTTCTGCAGCCACCACACATTCCTGCTCGGGGACAACAGACGCTGACTGACCGTCATCTATGGGCAACGGTGTTGGGGTATGTGTCGGCATCTGAACCGTGTGCGGGGATGAAAGGGACGTATGTGTGATGTTCTCCAGTGGCACAGTGTCTGCCTGTGATGACCCTGCCTGTGCCTCATGCACATGGTCACCAGCACTACTATCTGTGGGGAGAGTAGCATCAGATTGAGGGCAGGAGGGGAACTCAACCTACAGCACCTGTCAATACAAAGACATACCATTGGTTACAATACAGACACACACACACCCACACACACACACACACACACACACACACACACACACACACACACACACACACACACACACACACAGCATGCATGTGATAATGCAGGTGGCATGCAGCATTCACACAACACGCATCTATGAATGCAGACCACATTCATAGTGGCAGTATGTACACTGCCCTGGTGGGACAGTACAACAGGCAGGTGTCATTTAGTAGGAGGCATGCAGCACACACATTCATGGTAGTTTGCATACGCGATACAATCGTGTCATGTGGTGAAAGGAGAGTACACATATGCCTACAGTATGTGTACATCCAGAACATGTGTGGTATCATGTGGACATATGACGATGGTGTCCCACCGCATGCACCACATCACAATGGCTGTCACGGTGCAGTGTTATGTGTACAGTCTACAGATACAATGTATGGGTAACAGTGATGTCTGTGCAGGTATGTTTGCTGTGAGCTGTGTACATAGCTGTACAGTGTGGAGTGCGGGCTGTGTGCCACTGCACAGTAGCAGGACACAGCTATGTGTCTGTGCGATGCGTGACCTGGACGCATTACATTGCCATGTCTGTAAGTCAGTTCAGCTGCTCAGCAGCACGTATATGGTGGACATTGGAGGCACCTGTAGTAGCTGTGGAGAGGCATTCCATGTCACTGGTGTACTACATCGGATGTCCAGGGGGTCCACTACAGTGATGAACCCACTATGTGTGTACAGGGTGCAACGGTGAGTACCCACTGTGGATGAGCAGAGAGGCAACAAGGGAGTAGGAATCAACCATGGCCTTGTCTGTCTGAGTCATTGACAATTGTGTGTGGTAGACATCGTGCACACGGCCCTGTGGTGGCCCATGTGACATACAACCATACTAGTGTGAGGTGTCACATTCTCTACGGATATGCTGGCAGTGTGGATGTGCATAGGTCATGTCATGGTGTGACAATGCTGCAGCCAGACATCCACGTGCATGGGACATGGCATGTGCCATGTCACAACGTGTGCACCCGATGCAGGGGCATGGGTCACATTGGTAACACCTGTGCTCTGGCCAGATCACAGCTCACTATGTGGTACTGTGTGCATACTGCACTGGCATACCAATGCATACTACACATGCAGCCATTGTGTAACACCTACACCATTGTATGCATAGCTGAATGCACGTAACACACCAATAGGTTGTGTGGTGTCATAGCACTCTACGCTAGCGGGTGTTTCTACAGTACATGGGTGGTGTGTGTGTCGGGTGGTGCAAGCTGTATACCGTGACTGGGGCACACACAGGTGGAGCATGTGCATGTAGCACTGGACACAGACCTGGGGAATATCAATACAGCAGAACATGCCTTTGACTAGCAACAGGTACTTAGTGACAGACTGACTCACACAGACCCTTGTCCTTGCGAGCATAATATCCAGAACATTACTGCATTACTACCTTGTCCTTGCACAAAGGCATGACACATTAGGTATACACATTAGCCATTACTATCTCCACGGTCAGCACTGTGCATGTCACATCATGCATGTGTGTGTTAGCATGTACTATGCACATATCTCCTAACACAACATAGCATACTGGTTTGCATCTTGTGTGGCCATATACCTGGCATGTATTGCTATATCATGTGTTGTACTATGACACCCACCCCCACGCCTATCATACAAACATGCAACACTGACTTACCATGCAGCTCCAGGCTCATAGTTCGGGAGACACCCACCTCCACGATGGACGCATGGGTAAGTCTGCGTGTTGTTCCGTGGTGTCCCCAGACTGGCCAGGAGCTGCTCCGTGGCTGTGAGTGGGGGCTGGGTTGGTGGCCCACCACCTGTCCCACGTTGTTGCCTGGCGATTGCAGCGCACGCTGTCTTGCATGCCGGATCAGGTCTGTGCAGTGCCTGCGGATCTGCTGATAGCTGCGGTTGCGCCACGCTGTTCACCCTCCTGCACATCTCCTCCCACATCTCCTGCCGTTCCTGTGCCTGCTGTGGCAGATGGCTAATAAGAGGGCATGATTACTCTGGAGGTATCGAATGATGACCTCCTCCACCTGTCGGCTACATGGTGGAAGGCAGGAACCTGGCATTATCTGGAAGACATAATGATGGTGGCAGGTCACATTCACACTGCTGTGCTGGCATACTGTTGGAAATACATTGCTATGACATGTACGACACCTGCACAGTGATCTGTGAAGGCATCGTGGCAGTGACACAGCCGATGTGTTTGGCTTCACACCATTGAGCACTGGGTGTCACATCATATCTGTGTGCCACCCCATCACACTGTACTGCGCACCATGTAGATGTTAGCCTGCTGGACATGTGTACCTGGCTGCACCTATGTCCATATCAGTTGGCATAGGTCCCCATGTGACGCCTCTGTGCTACTGTTCACCTGGACGCTGTGTATATGTCAGTACACATCACGTCTGTGTCCATTGTGAACGTCAGCAGTGGCACTGTACACATACACATGGACACCTGCACATGCATGTGTTGTGCCATGTACTTTCCACACAGCACTGTACGGGTGCTGGACAACTTGCCACAGCTCACCTGTGTTGCACATGTGATAGACATGGAGCAATGTGTAACCATGACACATTAGCAGGAAAGGCCATGCATAGCATGTACACACACATTGTGCAGAGCATCACACAGCACCTGTAACATGACAGGGTGCATCACCGCCACATTACTGCTGTGTATGGTTGATAGTGAGAGTGCCTTTTGTCCATTGCACCATGTAGGACTGTGATAGCTCATGCAGCCTTGCTGGTCAGGTCTGCATGATATGGCAGGGTATGCCACATACATGGCACTGGGTGTGATCCACCTGGGAGTTGACGGTATTGGCAGGGTGGCTGTCCATTGCATATGTCATTGCTGTGTGAATATGGACATTCAACATGTTTATCACCATGGTGTGGACACTGTCCTCAAGCGAGGTATGCTGTACGCTGCTTGCTGAGGGTGTGTCTGGTGCATGCAGGTATCACACATCCATGCATACACTGTTGCCCTGGCAGGTGCTATGTGCTGGGATATTGATCGACACAGTGCTGTATGTGGACACACACCACTATCCCATGCACATGGATGGCTGCCTGAACTGATGTGGGTACCACATATGTGTACATCCAGTGCCCGCTGCCACCCACATGTCTGCTGCTGCACTACACACCGCCATCCCTCCCTCTGTGAATGTGGTGTTGGGCACAGCAGAGGTATCCATGTATGGGGACAGGGATGTTCACATAGCAGGCCCACTGATGGTATCGTCGATCTGACCATACACATATGATGCACCCCTCACACATACAACCCATTCATATTGTTGTTCACAATGGTGACACAGCTATATTGCTATGCCGGAGCCATTCACAGACATACATACACAGAGGCATGCACGTCCATCTGTGTCATTGCCTGGACAATTGGTGTGGTTTGGCACCTAACATGTTTGACTGCAGGTGGCGCAGACCTACTGTGCACATGTCTACATGGTAGGCCTGTTCTACGGTAGGCATCTGTGATGTGCTGTGCACATCTCATATCTGCACATTTGGTTGGTGTCCATCGGTCCACGGGCCAGTGGTGGGACATACAGGGATGTTGCTGAACATATATGCATGCAACCCTGTACAGCTGTGACACTAGCCTCTCAGATGCTCATGTGTCGTGGACGTGAACACCGTACACACACATGTGGTTGTGGGGCCGTCCCATACCCATCTCCACCTGTGGGTTGCTATCATCCCACACACTCCTTGTACTGTATGTTCAGGCTATGCACCTATGTGGGGCTTGTGTGCATGCAACACGATACTATGTGCCTTTGCACCCATCACAGACAATGTCACACAGGTACACCGGCAGCCATACACATCGCAGCTTGTTGTCAGCACGTCACATGTGGTACACACCTAACACATCTCCTGTGGGACATGGTAATTTGTATGGGCATGTCCAGTAGTCACATACCACAGCTACCCCTACATGACGGCTATGCAGGACATGTGTCTGCACATCTACTGTGAGATGTACACGAGCAATGCCCCCTACCTACATCACATGGTACTACCTGTGGGGTATGTGTGTCTGCACCCCTGCTATGGCCATAGATGACAATTGTACATCAATATGTGCAACATACCTCATTGGAGGTTGTCATGTGCACATGTTCCATGTGTCAATGCATTGTTTGTGTCTGTTGGGCGGTCATTGTTGTGCATGGTTTACATGGCTGACATAGTGTACTGTGTCTGATTCCAGGTACTTCATTGGGCTACCAGCATTGTACATTTCTACAGCACATTCCAGCCATCATGTAGCCAGCTTAGATGACAGTGGGAGGTGTTCCGCCATGTGCACATATGTCACACAGTACGAGGGTGACTGACACACATTGTCAGGACTGGGTTCTGACTGCTGTGGATGTGTGTGTAATGGTGTTTACGACCATGACTGCACCAGATGGTGTCTTCTTGATGTGTGACATTCACAACACACACCTACATTCACATAGCAGCACATCGTTCACGACAATGGACATTCCTGCATGAACACTGTGTACGGTATGTCTGTATGACCACTGCATATATCACTGGTGGCCACCAGCATGGCTGCCTACAACAGCAGTGTGTATCCTGTGCAAACATGGGTTACACCAGTCACAACACACCTGTGTCAGATGGCCCTGTAGTGGGTGACAGTGCAGTTCCATTCATCATGTAACAGTATACATCGTGCACCAGTATGTTGCAGACATGTGAACGCCTGTGCTACTCAACATATGCACACATGACACATCACCTGGTACACCGTGTCTGCCTTGCCACCTGCTATTGTGACCACCCTGTGATGACATTGTACGGCCCACATGGACTGGGACATGTGATGGCTCAATGGTGAATTAACCCTCCAGGTGTGTGTCTAGCCAGGTGTCCAGTAGCCAGTGGTCTGCATGCAGGGATAGTACATTGGCCTACTCTGTCACTGGGACTGTTGACTATGGTCATACTGTTGTTATGCAGGCATGTGCTGTTTGTCCAGTCTGATAGTCGTGTTCAACCACACTACCGTGGCACACATGACCTGTGGACATCTGCCTAAGGTGTGCAGCCCACATGTACATCTTCACATGCTATGCTGCCTGTGCAGCGGTGTCACATGTCTGTCTCCGGCAGGGCTGTCACAGGTAGGCACAGCATGCAGTGATGTGTGACAATGCTTACACCCTCCACTGTGCTGTACACAAGCACTGCACACACAGTACAGCACACATGTCATTTATCTGCAGTGCCTGGGACCTGCCTCCATGCCCTACACGGCACACCTGCCAGTCCAGATTGTACACAGATCATACCTCCCAGGCACATACCTGGACTGCAACACACACGGGTGGGTGGTTCCCACACCACACCGTGATTTACACACATACTGTATATTCCCATGACACATTGCATCATAGGTAATCCATGTTCAGATACCCATGTTGACCGCTGCTACGCACATTGTGACACGCGACAGTGAATACACTGTACACCACAGGTTACATGCCGGTCGGGTTGGCATACTGTACATTGCACCTAGGACAGTTGCTACTGCTATGTATTGCCAGCAACACGCCCTAGTATGGACTCCCATGTACCCACACATGCTTGGCCATGCAGTACGCATAGCTGGGTGACACATTACACGACACATACCATACCTACACTACCCTCAGCATGCACCAAACCTCCATGTGTCTGTGTGCTAGGCCTACACACCTCCCCCCTCTGTTTGCTGAACATCCATGCTTACCATCCCTGCTAGCCACACCCTAAACACACAACCATAGCAGCATGCATGGTACATACACACTACAGCCGGTATTACTGACATCCACTGACAGAGGTAGTTGATGGCATGGCACCCCGTACGATGGACAGTCTACGTGCCTATGCCAACACTGATCACAGTGCACTTCTGCTACATTTACACACTGGTAGGGACCATGCTATTCCACACTGAGACATGGTGGTACTGGCCTTTTCACAGACGCCACAGTGGTATTCCTGTTCCATGCACACGTGCTGTATGGGCACATGTGCAGGCTGTTGCACGGTAGTTATGTTCACCTGTGTGTTGTGTGTCACTTGACAGTCATGGTGTGTCCTCATGGTGCATGACATACTCCACAGCTAGCTACCTACACATGACTGCCAGACATTGCAGTGTGGGCCCTCACGCAGTGTGGTGGTATGTCTCTGCTGTTTGACTACATCCACATTCAATGCAGCATACCACGGTCATGCAGGCATTGCCGACACAGATGTTGCTGGCATCCTGCCTGCCAATGGGGTACCTACCAACAATACACACTCTCACTCACTACAGGGTTCCAATCCTTGGCTGGACATTGTATTAACCCTGTGGACACATACATAGTACTGCCATGCACATGTTATGTCTGGGAACACAGTCCCAATGTCACCTCAAACCTCCATAGTTGTTGTATCCCGCCTACATGGCTGTTACATGTCTCTGCAGCAGCACACGTGCAGTGACTGCTAGCCCATTCATGTACGCGTGTACCCTGACCACAACACTACCACATCTATCACACTACACATGGATGGTACTGCATTGCACGGATGGGGCTGCATCTCTACACCCATGACTGGGCCATTCAGTATGGCACTGGGCCACATCTTGACATACATGCTTCACACACTCATTGACTACCTGCATGCCTTTCCTGGCACCCTTGTTGGGCTTCTGTGTGCCACAGCACACCACATCCCATGCTGGCCACCTGTCATATTATTGCATGGTTGGTTGGAGTGAGACAGAGTGTACCACATCAGACATGATCCGCTCTTTGCCCTTCAGCACCATTCCACTTTATGCTATTGCCAATGTACACATCCAGCATCACATCGCCCTATGTCTCGAGATATTACGCCATGTGCCTACTTTACAGTTCACACAGTGGTGCAGGCATATCATGCTAACTACAACAAGTCAGGACGTGTGACATTGCACCTCAGACATGTGGCCCCTCATGCTACACATTTGCATACCTACACTACCTGCTGTCACACAGTACTGTACATGCCTACATATACCACTTCTACATACCTGGCACCATTCTAGCTCATCCTACTCATGTTGCTGACACCCCTACAGGCGTCAGTGTGGCAGATATATCATGTATATATCATTGCATCAGTTACATCACCACATCAGTGCATACACATCACCCTTTGCATACTGACAGTCATGCGTGTGTATGCTACATGGATACTGTCCCTATACAGGCATATCACATTGTACATGGTTGATGTACACACATGCCCCACATGGTGCTGTGGTTGCCATATTACCACTGTATGGCGTGGGTACACATGTGCAGGACCACATTTCTGGACCGTATGTCTAGCTGATACCTTGGGTGCCCTTGTACCTGTGCCATACACACATGTACCACGCAGTGTTACAAATAACACATGTGTGGTGTACCTTACACAATGGATACAACTTTACATGTCTCAGTATAGTCATGCTGATGTCTCTACCCAGCTCAGACAGTTTACATATGCAAATATACAGTCATGAAACACATCTGTACTCACCTGCATGCCACTAACACAGGGGTGTAATCTACTCTGCCATGGGCCATGTTCTCACAGTACTGATGCATGTAGTACTCCTGTCACATGGCGTTTGCAGTGGGCAGGGTGGGAGGAGCAGTCCTGCATGTGTGCACAGGCATGCCACATTGCTCAGCCTGGGCGCCTGTGTGACATCCACAGACTGGACACACACACTGCTGTGGGACATAGGTCCTGTGCACATCCCTCAGGGACACACTGTGTCACTAGTCATGTGATAGCTCCCTTGCTGGTAGGGTGACACAGACCCATGGTACCACCACAGCGTGACAGTACTGTATAGACATACAGTTGACATCCACCTCTGGACATCAGTGGACACTACCATGGGGGTGACACTACTGTGTACATTGCACATGTGTTTACACACGGCCCAGCCGGACATCATTGTTGCACATAACATTGCACCATTACCAATGTTTGGACATGGTTACTTGCTGTTCCCATCCATTTGGTACCTATTCTGCTACTACTCTGTCCCATATGTGCAGGCCATACATATCCTGTTTATGTACATATACATTAGGCTATCCCTCCATCATGCATGCTATGCACTGTGATACTGTCTATGATTTCTGAACATCCATCATGACAGCTTTGCATTACACATAATTGACATAGTCACCCCTACCGAGTGGATACTGCCCGTGCAGTCCTACATTCTGTATGACATCGCCGGTATATGCCCATGCACATGTGTGCTGTGACACTATACATACATCTCCTATCCCCTGCTGTGGCACTTCATTGTTGCAAAAGAGTATCCACTGACAGCATCATGCTTGGTGGCTATTGTTCTGTGTTTGGAATCCCTATGGGGTGGTTACCTGTGCCGCGCACACAGTCCCTCTTTGGGCATTGTGTCCTGACACATATTACAAATGCCAAATGTCCTGTGATTGTACATTGTCCATTTTATGTAAGGTTGCATAACATAATTTAACATGTACATTTCCTAAATGTTACAAGACACACAATACGCAACTGCGCAGATACTTTATTTAGGCAAAAGAGTACAGTTCACCCTGTGCCGACCATACATGTGTCCACCTGTAACATCTGATGTATGCAGATGTCCACTTTGGCCATTTGAAAGGTGCAAGCCTAACCTGGGTTATCCCGGTGTACATGTTGTCCCACTGCTGTGCACACGTTGTCCACAGTCGTTGGTATGCTCGCGGCTTAGCATTACACATAACCAACCTTTCACCACTCTCTGCCTGATGGACAGGTATCTTTACCTACACACACCGTTCACATACTGTACAGATTAGTCATATACGTATCATCGTTACACACCAGTACATCGTCGGGTTCGACATACCTTTCCGCCTTTTGTTCTGTATTCAATATTCCCTCTCTACCTTTGTATTCTGCAGTTTGTGTTCGGTATGAACATACGGTTTGAATATCCAGGGAGTCTTCCTTATATTCGTCGTCACCTGAGGCATGTAGGTTAATCATGCCAATAGCTGTTCCTCGGTGTGTACTTATGCGCATATCACCGGTGATCCCCCTCCTTTCGTTACGCAAACTAGGCCATGGTTCTTCCTCGTGTGGCCGTTGGTTATTTGCAATACCTTCATGAGGATGGTATGTATTGTATCATGTTTGTGTGACTGCATCCGCTATGTGTGGTGTCAGTACATTTCGCTGTGGTGTTAGCCGTGGAATGTGTGTGTTGGGTATGGTATTCTGTTCGACATGTGGGTCTCCGTGTCCTCGCGGCGTCTGTCGATGGCGTTGTGCATTCAGATGTGTAACATAGCTGTTATACTCCTGTACATAACGGATGCAAGGATGCATCAGCTGCTGCTAGTGTTTCCCAGGAGCTTGTTGTGGGTATGCCGGTGTCATTCACTGCCTGTATGTGTTTGCTACGGTTTTAGCTCTTATCCCTTTGATATGTGCAATGGGGTATATCTGCGGATGTGTGTGACATGGGTACGGGTGTGAGTCTTGCATTTATACATACCAGATATGCTTGTGTGTGTGCTCCATCCCCTGCTTGGGAAGCTGCAGGTTACCTGTCTGTTGTTCCGGGAATGTTTGTTTTGTTGATGTCGTGTGGTGTCGGTATCGCCTGCATGTGTGCTTCCTGCACGTATTCCTCCTTCACATCGGTTATATATCTGCGGATGTTCGTGCGGCCTACTATCCATTGGCATTTTGTCGCGGATACTTACGGGGATTGTGGTCCTATACTTGGAGCGGACTGTAGCCTACCGGTAGCCTCCTATTCGTGTGCGCTTGTTATTTAACGGGTCGTGGAACACACAGCGGTATTTACGGGACCGTAAGTGTCCACGATCGGTGCCGGGATAGCACATTCCTATTTTTGCCGTACATGCCTGATGCTGTGTAACGTTGCCGACCTATCATGTTGAGTCTACCATATGGCCGCCATACATACGGTCATGGTTTGTACATGCGTCCTTTGCATCTCCTGTTGGCTATGGCCCTGTGGTACATTCTGGGACATTTTCGCTTTGCATCGCTTTTACGCCACGCGCATAGCCACTGAGGAGATGTCAGTACTACTTTGTGGGTACTGCTGTACATACGCCTATGGTTCCTGTACTGTATGCCTACGCATGTTATTACACTCCGCCTGTGACATGTCACCTACATACACATTTTACAGTGGCACACACATTACACACACACAGCGGAACATACGACAACCTCACCTCACACATACACATATTGCCACCATAGCGCTCAACCTTCCATTTTCAAAATGAGGAACACACACATTCATAATGTGGAACAAATGGGCAAAATGTGGAACACATACCAATGGCTTACTAACAACTTCAGCTACAGTAGGTCATAGGATGGTTAAAATATGCTGATTTACTTACAAATTAGAACCTTTAATGAATTACTATGATTAATTTCTATTTACCAGGATTTCATTTAAATACATTCCTAACAATGAATGTGTGACAGACTATTTCTATGTGGAACTTTGAGGAACTGCGAGGAACATGAACTGTTTTAGACCCCAAATGAATGACGCTTCCTCATAATGACGTACACTTGACAGGTATGATTGCCGCCAACCGACGGTTGCACACAGTACCTCGTTGGCGGTCGCGCGGTGGCGGTGTGTACCTCCTCGACTCATATCCTATGGATATGACACGCGCATATCCGTTACTGTACCGTGGCCTGGTGATCCATCCCGACACGGATATGTATTGATGCAGGTTGACATTTCCATGGCTGGCGTTACCTGCTGCCCACCCTCCAGGATGATCGGGTTGTCGGTCACTATGTTTACTATGTGGTGATTTCGCTCTTACTTATCTGTGAACTTGCATCCCTGGGTTCCATATTACCTGTTGTACTTTATATCTGTGTATGTGTACATATATTTCTACATGTGTACTGATATGTATTTCCGTATCTGTGTATGCACATAAGTACATATGTGGTCGACTTGGCGATAGTGGCAGCATCTGACTACCTACGCTGTGCTGGGAACCGCGTCGGTTGAGGTGTTGGCGTTCCATGCTCTGCTGGCTATTGGGTGTGCAGTGTTTGGTGGTGCCTTTGTTGGAGTCACACTATACGTCCGCATATACGGTACACATTACGGGCGGACATGTTTGTGTGGCGCCCCTTTTACTGTGTGTGCAGGTCAGGAGGTGTCAGACCATAGGACCTACACTGTCAAAGTATGTGCTATGCGTTCCCTCTTTGCCAGGGCGTAGGCATATTGGGTACGCCCATCTACCTACTGGGGCTGGCACAGTCAGTGTTCATGGCGCTGAACGCCCTGTGCCTGTGCTTGCGCCTGGCAGTTGTGGCAGTTGGTGGCCCTCGGCATTATGTCCCTGCAGCAGCTGTTTCCGCAGAATCATATTGTGTAGCATACAACATACTATGAATATGTGGGCACATGTGCCTGGAGAGTACTGCAAGGCTCCACCGGATGTATCCAAGCACCGGAACCGTGATTTCAACATCCCAAACACATGCTCTATGATTATTCTGGTTTGTGTGCCTCATTATGGCATTCTTGCATGTGTGTGTGTGCATTTCTGATGGGTGTCATCAACCACGGCTCCAGTGCATAGCCAGCATCCCCCACAAGGTGACCTTGTGTGATGTCCCCCCTGGCGAATACCTGATACAGCTGTGAGGCATGCCAGATATGGGAGTCGTGGTAGCTTCCAGGGCTGCCAGCACACACATCCATGATAATGCCCTGCGCATTGCACACGACCTGGCAATTGATGGAGGGGTATCCCTTGCGGTTTATGTAGCGTCTACCCTGCTCCCCGGGTGGTGACTTGATTTCTATGTGCGTACAGTCTATCGCACCCAGTACCTCCGGGTATTGTGCCACACGGTGGAAGTGGCGCATATTGCTAGCCAACTCCTCCTGAGATCTGGGGAAGTTTATATACTCATGGGCATGTCGTAACATGGCATCCAGGAACTGGTGTAGTACCCTGGATGCTGATGCCTGTGAGATGCCCATTATATCCCCGGTTGGCCTTTGAAAGGTACCTGTAGCCAGTATTCGCAAGCTCACACATACCTTTGTGTCCACTGGGATGGGCTCCCCTCTGTTGTCTCTTGTTCTCAGGCGTGGCCGGCACAGCTCCACTATTTGCTGTAACGTGTCCCTGTCCACCCTGTAGTGCTCTACTATCTCCAGGTCTTGCAGCCCCTGGTAGGTCACCCTTGGTCTGAACACTCTCCTTCTCCTGTGAGGCCTACGGTAGTTGTCGGCACCCTCCTCCGCAACTCCGTCTGTCTCTGACACATACCTATGCATCACGGCCACGGCGGCACCCAGCATATACATATTAAAAGTTCCCCGTGTGTTTACACCCTACGGTGCGGCGTTTGGGAAATCGCGCTGTGTGTTGTGTGCATTCACACATAAAACTGATGTGCTGTAAACCGGGAGATCAGATTCGGTGTGTCTGTGCAGTCGTATCCATGGATTATTTCGGTTTTACGGTTGCAACTGCAGCAACGGTATTGCCTGTAGTGTTACATTACAGTTGCCTGCATTGGCTTTGCTTTGCATCTTACATTACTGCATCCCTGCAGGCACATGCATATGCATTATGCAGCCGCAGTTATGCTACCTCTGTACTTGGCTGTGCTATTTCGGTTCTTTGCTCTTTGCATTTCTACTACATCCCCTACTAACTTTGCATTCATATGCCTCCCCTTTCCCCTTTTCCAGGAGTCTGCATGCAGAGTTATCAGCTGCCGCTGTTTGCCCTTCCTGGATTGATTGGTGTTGATTGCTCATTACGGCTCCATTTACACTGCTTCTGCATTTCCTCATATTCTCCGCATTACCTTCCTATATCCGTGGTTGTTGACGGAGGCCGTCACATGACTGGTTTGGGGAACGTAGTCATCCTCGTGCACATGCATCACGCGCGCATTATGTACTCTCAGTGCATCTATTTCCTAACACGCCAGTCCTGCTGCTGTGATGTGCATTGTACAGCCCATGTTGCTGGCCTCCAATAGCTTCCTCCTACAGTGGCACACCCCGGTGTGGTTGACATGTATCCCGTGTAGGCCACTCCTCGGTGTACTACCGCTCGCCGCTTGCTCCATCCTTACACGGCGCCCGGTTTTGCGATTCACTATTATCTGCCTCATTTGCATGGAATTGACTGCTAATACATGGTTATGGCGCAACACTGCCACCACTCCTTGACAACCATTGCGCTGGGGTTGAGCTTTCCATACATACTATGGTGTGTGGTGGCTGTGCAGCTGATGTGTATTATACTGCTCTTTTAGGACATTCTCATATTATTTCATTGTTTTGCACCTTCTGTGCACATATCCGGGTTCTGCTGTGGTTTCTGCATACGTAACATTTATGTCATTTACATTTTGTGCATATTTTCTTTGGACATTCTCGGTGCCTTTCCACATTGGCATATTGCACCTGTATGATACCTGACTTTGACAGCCTTCCATTACTCCTTGGTCATGTTTGGGTAAATGTAAACCTTTTTTTTGGTTCACATTGCCGTTACGCTACGCCTGCCCAACTTGGATCGCTATTTGCCTTCATTTGCATGGTGCAATACCGCACACAGTGTGTTTTGCATACCTACCGGGCGAGGTCGCGCCGACGCCCGGTAGTGCACGTGGAATTGATTCATACCTGAATCGCTCAGCAGCCATATTTGGTTTTATAACGCCGACGCTATGCTGGGGCCCTGCGCAAGGTTCATGAATCCCGGGGCCTATCTATTTTGAAAAGAGACATTGAGGAGCTCTCTGATTATGTAGCCCAGGCAGGTATGACCCTGACCTTGAGCAGTATCCTACCTTCACCAAGAATGATGCCACAATACAGAGATAAGATGATCAGCTTTAACATTTGGCTTAACCACTGGTGTCATTCAAAGGGGATCCAGTGTCTGTCTGCCTGGGATGACATGCTGGACAAGCCACGCTGCTTCGCAAGGGACAGCTTGCACCTGTCACCCCTGGGATTCCGGATATTGGCAAAGGCTCTTGCCACCCCCATAGTGCCTTTTTTAGGCAAGGCTCAAATTCTAAACCTACCACCCTAGAACACAAAAAAGGAAAAAAACTAAGGGTAATGCTGCTCAATGCCAGAAGTCTAAATCTCAAAATGCACGCACTCGAGGCCCTTCTCAATATGGAGAACATTGATGTCTGTGCTGTGACAGAAACCTGGTTCAAGGCTCCTGAGAGCACCCCAGCACTATCAGGTTTTACCTCATATCATGCTCCGGCCCCAAAATCCGGACAATACCAAGAAAGGAGGGGGGGTATCCATATTCATCAAGGACACCCACACCTCAAGACTGGTGGAAACGCACGATGCATCGGAGACCATCCAGGTGCAATTAACCATAGGCAAGACTGCTCTGCAAATTGTAGCATGTTAAAGGCCACCCTCACAAACTCAGGAACCTCACATGGCTTTCCTGAAAACACTAGAGGGGATAAATGTATCACCAAACACCATCATACTAGGTGACTTCAATTACCCTAATATAGACTGGGAACACTACTCAAGCCCAAACACCCTAGCCCAAAAGTTCCTGGAATTCATAAACTCAAATGCCATGGAACAACTAGTCACCATCCCCACAAGAGGAGATAACATACTTGATCTCATCATCACGAACATGGGAGCACAATGTTCAACACCGGAAGTATACCCCTCACTGGTGAGATCAGACCACAAACTAATCTCGCTGGAGGTCCTCATCCCACCCCCACCTGAAATAAAAAAGACCACAGTAAAAAACTTCTCGAAAGCCGACTTCACACTTCTAAAGACTATTGTGGTCTCCTTTAAGGCCCCCGAACCGGCGGAAAACAGTACTCAAGCCGCTGAATCACTCACAAATGCCTTCTACCAGCACCTGCAGGACTGCATGGATAAGGCAATCCCAAGCAAAACAAAGACTCTCTGTACCAAAGGCAAGCGTCCACTCTGGTGGACCCCAGCCATAAACAAACTCTACAACAAAAGGAGAAAGCTACTACAAGATAGAGCAAAATCCTTAAAAGGTAAGACACCCTTGATCACTATAAGTAAAAAACTAAGAGCTCTCATAAAATCATCCAAAGCAAATTTTGAGAGAAAAATAGCTAAAGACTCAAAAGACAATCATAAGGCATTCTTTAGCTATGTTAGAAACCTGGGAGGAAACTCCCAGATATGCTCAGAACTAGTCAAAAATGATGTGAAGATTACTGATCCTACAGACATTGCCAACATACTGGCTGACAGGTTCAGTGCAAACTTCTCCCCCGCCTGCGCCGGAAAAGGAGAGATATCTATACAAAACGATTGCAGCACCCCAAGCATTTCCAACGCCCAAGTTAAAACTGCTCTCTCAAAAGCAAAAATCACAGCATCCATGGGACCCGACGGTGTCCCCGGCTGTGTGCTCCACGAACTCAATGAGGAATTAAACCCACAACTAGGACAGCTATTTAATCAAAGTCTTACCTCTGGATATGTACCCAGGAGTGGCGACTGCAACTGTGGTCCCACTTCACAAAGGCGGTGCTTCCACCGACCCTGGAAATTACCGCCTATTAGCTTGACAAGCCTTATCTGCAAAGCCATGGAGAGGATCATAATGGACCTCATAAATAAAGACATAGGGAATTTGCAGACCTTGGATCCAACCCAGTTTGGCTTTGTCAAAGGCAGATCATGCCTTTTAAACTTGGTTGACTTTTTCCAAACAGTCACCAAAGCCATTGATGAGGGAAAGGCAGTCCATACAGCCTACCTGGATCTGGCGAAGGCCTTCAATACAATACCTCACTCGGGTATCATTGAAAAACTCAGCAGCTTAAATGTTAACCCATACATCACAAGATGGGTTGCAAACTGGCTGAGTGACAGAACCCACAGGGTCAGAGTTGCTGGCGCCATGTCAGACTCAAAGCCTGTCACAAGTGGGGTCCCACAGGGCTCAGTCCTGGGCCCACTCTTGTTTGGCATCTACTTTTCTGAAGTACAAGCAAACACAGGAGGGTTATGGCTGACAAAGTTTGCAGACGACTGCAAACTGGGAGCCATAGTAGAAAACACATCTGACACAGATATCCTTCAGAAGGGTCTCACAGAAACAGATAACTGGTGCCAGAGCCATGGCCTAAAGTTAAATGCCAAAAAATGCATAGTCATACCCTTCGGGAAAAACAAGGTTACCCCTAGCTACCAAATAGGTGGCAATCCACTGAGCACAGAAGAAGTTATCAGGGACTTGGGGACCCAGGTTGATTGTAGTCTGTCATTCGACACCCATGTAGCTAAAGTAGTTAGGAAGACCTTCTACATTGCCCACCTTATCATGAAGGGATTCTCATCTAGATCAAGGGAGGTCATGGTCTCCCTTTACTCATCACTCATCAGACCAATGATTGAGTACAATGCCCAATTCGGAATGTATCTGACCCGACACTTGCAGCAGCTGGAGAGACCACAAAAGTTCCTCACCAAAAGGATAAAGGGTCTCAAAAATCTGTCCTATGCTGCCCGACTGAAAGAACTCCAGCTCTATTCAGCCGCTTACCGCTTGCTCAGAGGTGACCTTTGCCTAACATACAAGGCCATGTCAAACCCAGATTTGATGAATATGCTTCACCTCAAAAAATCTAGATCCACCAGAGCCACAAGGGCAGGAGACTTAAACCTCGACACGGCTATTAATAGGACGTGCTGGAGGGATAGATTCATCACCCAAAGACTCCCTATGCTGTGGAACAAAATCCCGGTATATGTGAGGCAGAGCACCTCGCTGGCCTTGTTCAAGAGAAATCTTGACCAATGGATGGGAGATCGCAAATATACCCCAGGGATTACCTCAGTGTCACTGCTCGACAGAGGCACAGCAAAATAATGGGTATAGTTCCCCATACTTAAGGGGTGGCGTAAGCCACAAAACGATGGGCTAGGCTTGTAAATGCCCTCGGGCAGATAGCCTAGTATGAACCTATGAACCTATGAACCTATGAACTGATGAATTGTCAAGATTAAAATCTGACTTTATTTATAGAGGTTATGAAAGTAAAGATGTTGACAATATTTGTAAGCAAGTTATTGCACAAAGGAATGTACAGGCTAGACCGTATTTTTCAAACAATCCATATAAGAAAAGTGAATATGCTAATAAGGATAAAAGGGAACTTAGCCTTGTCATACCCTATGGGAATAATATCCACAAAGTCAAAGAAGCTATAGGCAAATGTTGGAACATTTTAACATTAGATGAAAGAGTGAAAGAGCTGGTAGGTGAAGGCCCAAGTTTTGTATATAAAAATAACAAGACATTGAAACAGCAACTCTGTTATCGCAATTTGATAAGTACAAATCCTGTTAATGGATTACCAACATGGTTTGATGGGACTAAAAAATGTAATAATTGCAAACAATGTATATATGTAGATGAGTCACGATACTTTAGGCATCCTGAAACTAGAAGATTATGGGAGCTCAAAGTGAATGGATCGTGTGATTCTAAAAATCTAGTATACGTAGCATATTGCATAAAATGTTTTCGATTTTATGTGGGTAAGACAAATCGCACACTGAAAGAGCGTATCAGAGACCATTATTATAGCATAGCCAGGAGGGAAGAATACAATGCGCTGGCACGACATATTATTAAAGAAGGTCCTACCCACATATTCCATTTCCAGATTTTACATATACAATATATTAATCTTAGGTTAGGCAATATAGTAAATGATACAGAATGCACAGAGCTAGAATGGATATTCAGGCTAGGTGCACATAGGGGCTATGGAATGAATGATATGATATCTATCAAGCCTATATTAAGAGCTAGACACCTGAGATAATATATTTCTGTATTTTTTGCATTTTTTGCATAAAAGTATATATGTATTTTTAGAGTTTTTAGATGTTTTTATTACAATTTGCTTTTTATTACAATTTGCTTAATATAAAAATATCAATATGTTAGGTAGATGTATTAGATTATGCATGGGCACTTTAAATGGATTCACCAATCAACTAATTAAGTATTTGAATTTTAATTAAATACTAGCAAGTAAGTTTTTTGAACTGTTACGTCTGATGAAGCGGTTGGATCCGTGAAAGCGCTTACGTATGTTCTCTGTGTTTGGAATAAAAGTCTTTTTAAACTACGCTCTCTTCATCTGTGGATTTGCTGTTATAGAAGTACTTGAATTGCTTGAACTATTATCTAGATTTGCTGCTACAAGGGATACTGTGGATATACTATTCTTTGGGTTTGTGTGTGTTGACATATATATATATATATATATATATATATATATATATATATATAGATATATATATATATAGATATATATATACACACATGCATACACACACACACACACATACACACACACACACACACACACACACACATACACACACACACACACACACACACACACACACACACACACACACACACACATACACACACACACACACACACACACACACATACACACACACACACACACACACACACACACACACACACACACACACATACATATATATATATATATATATATATATATCTGATCTCACTGAGTTGTATCTTTACTGAGCACCATCTTACATTGCTGTCCCTTCAATAAATCTGTCTGCTTTATACAAAATAATGCACAGCAAACACATTTTAGTAACCAGATTTTACAAACATGCTATACTACTGCTTTAAAATATATCGCATGACAATTTCTTCCAGTTTAGAGTTATAAAATTATTTATGCTTGTCAATCAGATGAATTAAATGAGTTATAGTAATGTATATGTTTGGGACATAGGTTTTTAACACATATTATTAATCTGCTATTCCTGTATCTGTGATGTGTCAGTGTGATATCTAGGTCAAAGGTGAGACCAGCTGCTTTCAGCTTCTCTGTGAGAATTCTGAGTGTTGAAGCTTTTGAAGTAGCTCATGGCCACTGTGCATGAGACAGCCCACATCCCAGATTGTCTCTCTTAACATTTTGGCGGGAAACTTATTAAAAACTAGTGACAAACATTCATTTAGCAGTGTAAATGCATTTAAACATGACAAAACCTTCACAATGCATTCTACAGGTTATTACAGACTCTATGTAAGTGAAATCAAGCCCAAAATTATTAATAAGTAACAAAACTCAACATTTTTGTCCCAACTCAACTCCTATGCGAATCTTATTATTTACTGTGTCTATATGATCAAAAGTATTTCTATATATTAATAAAGAAAAGAAAAAGAGAGTAGAAAGTAAAAGGGTGTAAGGCAGAAATAAAAAAAATGTAAGAGAAAGCTATAAGAAGTATATACAATAGAATATTACTTACTGTTTATATTAATAGAGTTAAACATAAAACATATTATTTACTATTATTTAGTTCTAATCATTATTAGTTAAAGCATGACAGATTATTTACAAACAAGCATAAGCAGTGTAATCAAGAAAGTATAATTAGGTAGTGTCATTCCTGTATCTGTGATGTGTCAGTGTGATATCTAGGTCAAAGGTGAGACTAGCTGCTTTCAGCTTCTCTGTGAGAATTCTGAGAGTTGAAGCTTTTGAAGTAGCTCATGGACACTGTGCATGAGACAGCCCACATCCCAGATTGTCTCTCTTAACATTTTGGCGGGAAACTTATTAAAAACTAGTGACAAACATTCATTTAGCAGTGTAAATGCATCTAAACATGACAAAACCTTCACAATGCATTCTACAGGTTATTACAGACTCTATGTAAGTGAAATCAAGCCCAAAATTATTAATAAATAACAAAACTCAACATTTTTGTCCCAACTCAACTCCTATGCAAATCTTATTATTTACTGTGTCTATATGATCAAAAGCATTTCTATATATTAATAAAGAAAATAAAAGAGAGTAGAAAGTAAAAGGGTGTAAGGCAGAAATAAAAAAAAAATGTAAGAGAAAGCTATAAGAAGTATATACAATAAAATGTTACTTACTGTTTATATTAATAGAGTTAAAAATAAAACATATTATTTACTATTATTTAGTTCTAATTATTATTGGTTAAAGCATGACAGATTATTTACAAACAAGCATAAGCAGTGTAATCAAGAAAGTATAATTAGGAATAACATTTGAAGAACATATAAACTTTTAAAGGAAAAAAAAATGTATCAAATTACTGACCTTATTTTTCCTCTTCAGAAAGAGAAACAAGTTAAATCACAGCTTGCCATTAAATCTCCAGATATTTTGACTAGTTATGAAACAAAACATTTCTTTGCACACAGAGAATAACTTTGATTAAATCTTTTCAAAATATTTGTTGCTTCTTGGAAATGCAGGAACTATATTTAAAAGATTAATAATAAAATAAAATGATGAGAGAGAAAAAAAACATAGTACAAATCATTTGTTTTTAGTCTCTTCTTCTTCTCTGAAGTCTTCCACGAAGTTTCAGTTGCCAGTCTCTTTAATGAAGGACTAGCCCATTCCATTTCTTCTATTTTTCCAAAATCTTATTTTTTTGATAAACAGTAAAGCAGAGTCTAAGTCATCGAAAATTTTAGGACCATCAGGAAGGAAGATTTTAAGCTTGGCAGGAAACAGAAGGTATGTTTTAAACTGTGCTTTTTTAAGCTCCCTTATTAGTGGCAGAAAAACTTTTCTTTTAGCTAATACCATGGAAGAATAGTCATTGTCAAAACGCACAGTTGTTTCATTAATCTTAACAGGAGCTTTAGCCCAAGCAGATTTAAGAACCATCTCTTTATCAAAAGATGATAGAAATCTAACTATAACTGATCTAGGATAGTTTTTGTTAGAGTTAGTATTAGCTATAGATAAATGTGCTCTTTCGATACCAAAAGAGAATGCTTCTGGTAAATCTAAAGTTTTAGGGAGCCATGTTGTTAAAAAAGAAGTAATATTGTTACCTTCAATATTTTCTGGCAGTCCAAAAATCCTAATGTTATTGCGCCTAGATCAATTTTCCAGGTCATCCAGCTTTGTTTGTAAATGTGTATTTTGTTTCAGCAGAAACTCAATGTTGATTTCCTCTTCTTGTATTCTATTTTCCATGTCATTCACAGCTTCTTCTATGCCTGTCATCTGGATCTTCTGTTGTTGCAGGTCCATATGTAACAAGTCTATTTGTTTTGTAGTTTTTTCTATGAAAGTGTCTATTTTAGTATCCATTTTATCCATCTTAGCAGTAAGTTGCTGGACTATAATTATCAGAGACTGAAGTTCTTTCTTGATGCTGGAGTCTTGAGAATTTGTCTTACTGGAACTCATTTCAGACTGATAAACTGACAGGAAAATTTCCAAAGTAATTTCTGCCAGGAATATTATTAAGATTTCCTTTCTTTTTTAGATATAGTTCAAGAACTATATAAAACAAACATATTTAGAAAGAAAATTACTTCAAGAATTAATTTTTTAAATAATTAATTCCTGTCAATGTAATGAAATTGGTAGAGCTGAAGAAATCTGCTGCTATCCTGTGTTCATCCTTGGCCACGACCCCTGAAAGATGCATTCTTGAAGAAATAAACCCATGTTTAATAAAATGTTTATGGTATCCCGAAAAGAATAGAGTTGCTCTAACTCATCACATTAGATCCTGTAAACAAGGAGAATTGAACTTCCCAGAAATAGGAACATATATAAAAGGATCTGTGCTTAAAACTACAATAGACTGGATAAACCCATATTATTTTGCCAGCTGAAAAGAATTAACAATGGCTATATTAACAAATTAATTTAATCTGTTAAAAAATGTTTAATAGTAGACAAATCAAACAAACCCTGATACATACTATGCATAGGTATACAATATAATATAACAAAACCTTCTAAAACAACACTGATTAATCATTACATCAATTCCTTTATAGGTTCACAGGTTCATAGGTTGATACTAGGCTACCTGCCCTAGGGCATTTACAAGCCTAGCCAAAGTGTGTTTGGCTTTTGCCACCCTTCTTAGATTAGTTGGCTGTGCCTCTGTATAGTAGGTCACAGAAGATAGCCCATTTAAGGTTAGTTTACTGTGCCTCTGTCTGGCAGTGACACAGAAGAGATCCCAGGGGTAAATTTACGATCTCCCATCCAAACGTCAAGATTCTTCTTGAAGAGGGTCATTGAGGGGCTCTGTCTGACATGGATTGGGATTTTGTTCCAGAGTGAGGGGAGCCTCTGGGATATGAATCTGTCCCTCCATCATGTTCTATTTAGTTCTGTGCTGAGGTTTAAGTCACTGGAGCGTGTAGTTCTGATGGATTTGGATTTCTTGAGGTGGAGCATGTCCATTAATTCTGGGTTGGGCATGACTTTATACGTCAGGCACAGATCGCCTCTGAGTAGGCGGTAAGCAACTGAGTAGAGCTGGAGTTTCTTTAGCCTAACTGTGTAGGGCATCTGTTTGAGTCCCTTGATCCTCTTGGTGAGTTACTTTTGGGGTCTTTCTAGTTGTAGCAGGTGTCGGGTAAGGTACATCCCAAATGGGGCATTGTATTCAATTATGGGCCTGATGAGTGATGAGTAGAGGGGCACAATGACCTCTCTTGATCTAGATGTGAACCCCTTTGTGATAAGGTGTGCTATATAGAATGTCTTTCTAACCACTTTGGCAATGTTATTGTCAAAGGAGAGATTGCAATCTACTTGGGTCCCCAAATCCCTAATTACTTCTTCTGTACTTAATGGATTACCATCTATGTGGTAATTTGTGGGCACTTTGTTTTTTCCAAAGGGGATGACTATGCACTTTTTGGCATTTAGCTTTAGGCCGTGGCTCTGGCACCAATTATCCGTCTCTGTGAGACCTTTTTGGAGGATGCTTGTGTCAGCCGGTGAGTCGATTATGGCCCCCAGTTTGCAGTCATCTGCAAACTTTGTCAGCCATAGTCCTCCTGTGTTAGCCTGTACCTCAGAGAAATATATACCGAACAAGAGAGGTCCCAGGACTGAGCCTTGTGGGATGCCACTTGTAACTGGTTTAGAGTCTGATATGGCACCTGCAATTCTGACCATGTGGGTTCTATCCCTAAGCCAGTTTGCAACCCATTTTGTGACATAGGGGTTGATATTTAAGCTGGTGAGCTTATTTATGATGCCCGAGTGGGGTATTGTGTCGAAGAGTTTTACAAGGGCAAGGTAGGCTGTGTGGACTACCTTCCCTTCGTCTATGGCCTTGGTGACTGTTTCAAAGAAACTAACCAGGTTCAAGAGGCAAGATCTGCCCTTAGCAAAGCTGAATTGGGTAGGATCCAGTGTTTGGAGGTTCCCAATGTCTTTGTTTATGAGTTCCATGATGATACGCTCCATAGCTTTGCAGGCTGATGTTTGCATTGATAAGCTTTGGGAAGCTTATCAATGCAAACATAGATCTAAAACTTTGGTTTGACCTTTTAACCCCATTTACCATCACTAAAAACTTTCCTCACAAAATATATAGGGAAACAATAACCTCCTGGGAACAAAATGTATTCTTATGTTGGTTTCAATGTGTAAATGAATTCATTTTTTTTTTTTATTTTATTTTTTTTCAAAAAAAAATAAATAAATAAAAATTATGCTGGTTTCAATGTGTAAATGAATTAAATGTTACATATGATAAAAACTGCTTACAATATTCCAACACAGGACTGGTTAACCTTACAAAGATTCTAATGTACACTCATGATTTATGCAGATTAATTAATAATTCCTCATTTAAAGATATTCCAAATCTAATAAGTTTTCTGTATGAATTTATATATATAATAGTTGTGAAAAGAAAAATTCCATTTCAAGTCTACATAAAGAGTTAATAACATATAAAACAATTCCCAAACCATCATACTGGCAGTTCTTAACAAAAGGTCAGTCATTGCAGTTAACAGAAGAAATTAAAACTAACATCTTACTATCAGTTAATTACACCTCTAACACCCAGTACTGGAAAATATTTAACTGGAAATACATTCATAGAGCATTTTTAACACCAGATAGAATTAAAAAGATCAGTACTACTACAAATGGTTTTTGCTGGAGGTGTGAAAAGTCAAATAAAGCAGACTGGATTCATATTTTTATGCATGTAATAACATTAAATTATATTGGAATGGAATCAATCATTTTTACAAGCTTTATTTAATGAATCATTTACCTTAACTAAAGTATTGACAAATTCTAAATGTAAATGAAGGTCCCTCCCTGAATAAGACAAATATGTATTTGTTATGGACAATACTTGCTATATCTAGGAAATGCGTAACCAGAAGGTGGAATTCAAATACACCCCCAACCTTGGATGAATTTTACACTTTACTGAAGACAATTGCATTGATGGAAATAAAAATCAAAGAACTACAAATTTATCCCAGGCCATTGGTAAATAATCCTTGGAAGAAAGTTATATATTTGTTGGACACTCTGCAATAATCAATATTGTATTTCTGATAACTGATCTGTTAATTCTATATTTAATAACATACAGTGTATATAACTAAAAGTCAGGCTGTTGTAAATATTGTATATAGTTGTTTAAAATTATATTTAAAAATAGTATGTAAATGTTATTTTAATTGAAAATAAAAAAACATATTTGAGAAACAATAAAAAAAAACTAGTTTCAAGGAGGATTTTGTTGAAATAAATAAGTGGTTTCACCCCCCTTATTTACTGCAGACTTCTTCAGATTAAAACAAACAATTCTCCCATCACCAACTTTTAAATCTTAATGACAGCACTCACATCTAGTGGTTGGATGCCTGTATTGCATGAATTAACTAAATAATGTAAAAGTATATTGCACATAACAATATTCCCTCTAAAAATGTTATTTTATTTATTTAACATTTGTTTACTGGGAAAGTCCAACTTGGAATGAAGCCAGTTTTCAGCAGAAGCCCAGTGAGAAATGCTCCAGACACATTTTTTTATAATGTGGGAGGAAACCCACATGAATGCAGGGAGGACATGCAGTCTCTGCACAGAAGGCACTCCAACCAAGAATCAAACCGGAGAACCTGTTACTGTGAGGCGACAACACAACTGCTGCACCACTGAGTGTGAGCACTTCTATAAATTATATAACTTGCTATAAATAATAATGTAATGATATAAAATGTTCAGTACATTCATTAAGTAGTTAATATCTAAATCTAGGACCTTTTGTTAACTAATAAACGTGTAATGGAAATTCTGTTGTTAATGCCTTGGGGATAAATTACATTCAAAAGTACCTGCCAATGTAATTCCTTTCTCCCAACAAAGGATTAAAGGATTCCCAATTGCCTCCCCTTTCGAAGTGTGGTATTTTCCTCAATATAAAAAAAAAGCTTTTTGAATTTTTCACATGACTTAGAATGTTTGTATAAGGCTTCATTCATGTCCATTTTTCCAATTGCATAATTGTGTTGATAAATTGTAAGTTTTTATGTATTTATAATCTTTCCTATGTAGAAATCTGGACAGGGAGCACACTAGGCTAAATAAACTACTCCTGGGGTGTTGCAATTAAAGTTCCCATTCGGGTAAATGGATCTTGGGTCGTTACCCACTGTTATAGCAGAACCTTCAAATGTACTTTTATATTATTTAGTTAATACATATAATGTAACCATCCTACAATGGTTGGAGTAGAAGGAACAGCACAACTGGAATCGAGAAAAAGAAACAAGTGTGTATTGCATGAGAAATGGTAACGTACAAATATTATATAACTATATAGAATTTTACTTAAAAGAAATTTTATTTGAATTTTGTTATTCTTGATAAATTGGACATCATTCATTTGACTGATATTGATATAAATGAACATGATATTTTTTTTTTGGTCAAAAATGTTTGAAATTTGTTCCAACAATTGCATCAAGGTGTGTCGATTTTAAGGCTAATCTATTTAATTTCAAATAGAAACTAGGTTTATTTATTTTGTACTATGGTGACTGTGCTTGATAATAGTGATTTGTTAAAACAAGTGAGAGAATAGTGAGAATGTTAGTGACCTAGTAAGTTTAGTTATTGATAGTATTCCAGTTTATGGCATAAATCATCTATTGCTGTAGATTTCTAAGGCTCTTTAGAGAGTAAGTGAAAGATTTTTGTAAGTGATACTGAGCTGACTAAGTACCTTATTTGACTGAGATTCTACATGTAGCATAAACAAAAGCATGTGTGTTTCAAAGATAAGAACAGTTCTTTTGCCTTTAATGAAGGGCATGGGAAGGTTGAGAGTGTCACAGATGAGAAGAGGTTAACTAGTAGTAGGTTTGATTGAGATTTCTGTTTGCTGTTATGTGATACAACAATGGGTTCAGGATTTGCCCCATGATACACAAATTTATTTATAGGTACATTTGAGAGAGAATATATTTACTCCTTTGAACAACATAGTAGCACACTATCATTTATTCCTAATTTTGCTTTTATTTGGAAGGTAAGTAATTACATATATGTGTGCTTGTTGGTGTAAACATTACATGGTTGTCACTCAGAATGTAAGCAGTTTTGAATGTAGACAGAAGTAAGTGGGTTGGTATTAGGGGTGTGAGTCTTGGTGCAAGTGTTGGTAGGGCAGGATTAGAATAAGGATTTGGAAAGTATTTTTCATCTTTGTTAGTGCACGTTTATGTGTCTTTGTAGCAGTAGTTTTACAGAAAGTTTTTTCTAAGGTAAGAATGAGAATTAGAGTTAGGGTAGAACACATTATTAAGGTGGTACAGGGATGCTTCATGAACAGAGTATAATGTATGATATGCAGCTGCGTGATGAAGGATGAAGTATTTCTGCAAAATTCAAAGGGAAAGCAACAGCTACTAAAAATGTTTACATGTGGATAGTGATCATCCAAAATTTATTTTAAATTCACTTCCTTTTGAGCAGCTGGTTAGGACTTGATTACTATGTACTAGCATTTTTGACTTCAAGGAAGCCGTCAAGTACATAAGTTGGAAATGATTTAAAAGGCAATACAAAATTATTTCATCTCATGAAAAAAACTATGCAAAAAAAAAATACCGAGTAAAGATATCTAGGACATATTTTTGACCTGTCTTTCTCCTTTACAGCACATATTATTTTATAACTTATAAAGTATTAACTGTGCTTAAATTTTGCTGTAAAATCATATAACCTCTTTTCAATAGCCTGCTTACAAACTGCAGTAAACAAAATCTGTAAATTTATAATCCTTGCTGACACATCACTCCATAACTGTACTGTGCTTAAAAATGTCAGATGGCTCCGAGTGACAGGTAAGGTTAAGTTTTGATTAAGCTCCCTAATTTTCAAGGTCATAAAATAAGGCTACTGTTACCTCTACAAGTAAAACTTCCTATGTTTATAAAATAAGGCTACTGTTACCGCTAAAAGTAAAACTTCCTATATTTGGCACAACATATGAACTAAGAAGTACTCAGGATAACTCTCTCATCTTTACTTGCCCAAGATTTAAAATTATTCTTCAGGAAAGACTTTGTTCTAGATTGGAACCTGCAATCTGGGCCACTTCCCTACAGAATGCAAAAAAGAATTCCATCAGAAATTCTAAGAAAGTACTTAAAAGTCAAATCAGACCAATATATAAAACAAGAGACAGCTGGATGCAACAGTGCTTATAAAAAAATCATGAAAATTACATTTATTTGCAATACGAAGACCAACACAAAAGTTGTCTGAGGAAGAAGTGAAAAGCATTCCTCCTAAATAAACAAATAAAATATAGTTAAAATATATATTACTGTAAAATATCTGAAGGCAGCAAATTCCACTTGTATTCGACCCCAAGAGTATATGTTAATGCATTTGGAAGTTGTACTAATTTCTTTTTGATAATTTGTCAGTTTTGCTTTCTGAATTAAACTCTGGCACTTTTTACGTGAGCAAGATTATATCTCACATTTGCCACAGAGACATCACATAGAGTGTGTGACTTGTTGCTTTACATCTCAGAATGTATCTTAGTCCACATATCTTGCTCTCCACAGGGATGTGAGCACCATGCAGTCGTGTAAATTCACCACCTAGAAGTATTCAATTATTTACTGGTCAACCAGGTTATGGTAAGTATGACACAGCACAAAGTCACTCCACAGCCATGATGACATGGTGACATCCAGGTAACCATAGGTTCATAGGTTGGTACTAGGCTATCAGCCCTAGGGCCTATACAAGCCTAGCCATAACAATTCCCTGGCTATTTCTTCCCACACTATTTACTTCCCTGGACCCCTGTCTAGCAGGGTGACTGACGTGATCCCCGGGGTGAATTTCCTTTCTCCCATCCAATCGTCAAGGTTCCATTTGAAGAGGACCAAAGAGGCACTCTGCTTGACATGTATGGGCAATCTATTCCAGAGTCTGGGGAGTCTCTGGGTTAGGAACCTATCCCTCCAGCATGTTTTGTTTATTGTGATGACAAGGTTTAGATCCCTGGAGCGTGTGGCTCTGAGGGATTGGGATTTCTTTAAGTGTAGCATGTCCAACAGCTCTGGGTTTGACATGGCCTTGTATGTTAAGCAAAGATCGCCTCTGAGTAGACGATATGCAACAGAGTATAGCTGGAGTTTTTAAGGCGGTCAGCGTAGGGCATCTGCTTTAGGCCTGTGATTCGTTTAGTGAGGTATTTCTGTGGCCTTTCCAGTTGTTGCAGATGTCTTGAGAGGTACATACCAAACGAGGCATTGTATTCTATAATGGGTCTAATGAGGGATGAGTACAGTGGGACAATGACCTCCTTTTTTCTGGATGAAAAGCCCTTAGTGATGAGGTGTGCCACATAGAAGGATTTCCACAGAAACTAAAACCAAATTACATTATATTGAAAAAGAACTGCACAAAGTGGAACCAAATAAAACACAGGGAGGAGATGGAATTAGTAATAATAACCTGAGAACACTTCAACAAGAACTTACATTTCAATTATATCTATTATTTACTAAGTCATATAAATATGACTGCACCCCCACATCCCCTGCTAATTAAATATACCAACTCCAAAAATGCACTACATTGCAGAAAATGTTTTTTTTCCCACTGTGTACCATGATCTCCATTCAAAATGTTTGAATTTTCAAAACTTTGATTATATGGTCCCCAACATATGAATTTCGAAGTTTTGAAACTTAGATAATCTGATAGGGATCCATGTATGTATTTATGTACTTTTTCAATGGTAAATGGAAAAAGTACTTAAGTGAAGCGTAATGTCATGATTTAATTAATATAAGTTTTCTGAAATGATAAATGTAATGGAAAATGCTGTTTTTATTGTGTTTACTGACCATTCTCATTTCTTTCTCCTGTGTCTTGTCTAATGTTGATATTGAAATGTTTTAAAGTGTAGTCATGTCTTTGAGCACTTTATCAGTGTTTAAAAACATGTCCTGGCAAACTCTTCACACATTATCCAAAATAGACATGGAAACAACAAGACACTTGGAGCTTTTTTTTTCTCTGTGACATAATTTTATAAACTTCAGGTGTATTTTAGCCATCTACACCACAATATCTTTAACAAGCTCATACTAAAATGCTGTATAGCATCAAATACTATATTATCCATAATCTTACAGTAGATCAATTGATTTTTATAACATTTACTCCAAAGAAAATTACTAACCTTTTTGATATATATATATTTTTTTTGGTGCTCTTAAGTTACGAAAATCATGCTGAAATTCAGTATAGACCATGTTTCCATTTAAGGCTATTTCTAGGCAACTTATTTCCTAAGGCAAAAACTGTTTCAGCATCTCCAATGTATGTATACCCTCTCATCATGAAGTAATAAGCATGTCCAATGTACTTCAAGCAAAAAAAAAAAAAAGAACAAAAAAAAACAGAACTATGTGAAAATTAATGTCTTACTATTATTACTAATTATTGAATATTTCAAGAACTTTACATCTCATTTTTAAAAGATGGATATTTATTAAACTGATATACTCATTGGAGCAATAAGTGAGATTGATCAGATTTACTTAAATATGTTTGTTTAATACACAGGTTTGAAAGAAGGTCAAGTATTTAAGAGTCATTAGACACTAGTGTGTCATATAAATCTGTAGACTACAAAATTATCCCAAAACAGTTCTTGTGAGGGAAAATGTAATCTTACCCTTTAATGAAAAACTGAGAACTTCAGTATCTAAGCCCTTCAGTTTCATATCATTTTATCGAGCCTACTATGAGCACACAATAAAAGATCAAAAAATTACTTTTGACATCAGACAACATCAACTTTTATGTAAAAGACAAGAGGAAGAGTTTTTGCAGTAGAGCAGAACCATCAAGCCTATCCTTATACACTTCAGCTCTCAGATTGCTGAACACTGAAGACAAGGAGGAGAGTCCATGGTTTTGAAAAGGTGTTAACAGTATATGTGAACACAATGGATTTAACAATAGGAAGATCACTATTCTCATTGTGACTGAAGTGTATTTGATCTAGTTCATGTACCCCTATGCTTTCTGTCCCATTTTTCCTGGCTATCCCTTTGCATCATGGTCTATCGAACACCACTTGCTAGTGCCATACAAAGGAGCACAATACATTTGCCAATAATGTGTTTAGAAAGTTACACAATGATTATAAAAATATACATACCCTTCAGTTCTTCCTAAATATTAAGCACAGAACTTACTACTGACTTGAAAGATATCATCCAAGCTATAATCCATTCATATTCAATAATACTTTGTATTGACTGCCAAGGTTGCTGGCAGCCATACTTAGCAAAAATGTACATATTTTTTTTGTTTGAGTGTTTATTGTAATTGCTAAAACTATATATGGCAGAATAAATTAATGTGAGTAACACTGATCAGTATGCCACATGCTTACAGACAAGAATAACTTGTTATGATGATTAGGGAGTAGAAACGAAGTTTACTTTTTACATGCATTAATGCAACGCTGCATTTAGAGAAATACTTATAACACTGTTTAAGTACTAGATGGAAGAAGCAGCAATATAATGTGTGTGTAGAAAATAGCAGCTTCTACCTACATAACCATTTGCTATATCCCAGTCATATCTGCAGTTATATTGCATATTTTAGATGATGCAGATTTGTCTGAAATAATTCCTTTCTCTTCCATCCATGCATTAGTTGTTCAATAACCCTTTCCTTATCTGCCTAATTTTGCTTAATGTTTTTTTTATTTCTTGGTATATATGAATTGCTTCATCTTGAAATTTTGCAACTCCCTTTCTCCATGTCCTTGAACCAAAAGTACATCTATCAGACCTTTTAATCATGGGTTTGCATAAATACATTTCTTATCAAATAACACTCCTCCGTAGTGGTTGAAAAATGGCAATTACAGCAGAATAACCCAATTTAAGTTACCTCTTGTTTATGTGATAACATGGTGAGACAAAGAGAACTAATAATAAATCTAATTCAATACATTGTTGAAGAAGGCTGCATATTCTGCCCCCTCCTTTTTGTATTATTATTGGTATTATTGGGCTGTAGTATATATCAACATGTGTTGTGTGTAGTATGTAATACGATTGGTCACACCTCTCAGCCTTTGAGCATTAGAAATTGTAGCAATGGCCCTTAAAAATCATAGCAGATTGGTTCAAAGAGGAGCATTTTCTTATTTTTCAGATTAGAAGATCATTCGGTCATACACCACTTACATTTACTGATAAAGATATTTTGCATGAACTTAGTTTAGTTATTTAATAAATAATCTTAACATAAGCATATAAAGGTATACATTTATTAAGAAAATTAATAACTCTAGGCAAAATCTGACAGCAGAAATCTTAAAGTATCAGTTAATTTACAACATGTGAGAAGTATGGTATTGTTAGTTTTGGTGCACATAGATTGTTTGCAGTTCAGAAATGTGATCTGTGAAGTAGTGGACAATACTACAGTGTGCCTTATGTGTTATATACATGGATTGAGTAATGTGATGTAAATGAACTAGTGCAATTAATGAGGTCGTTCAGGGATCCATACGAAGGGAATACAAAAAAAACTTTATTCATAGCTTACATGCATCTGCTTTGCACATGTTCATGTACCTGCATAAAGAAATGTAGTACTTGAGATATTTCAGTGAAACATCATGGACAAATGTTAGGATTAACATCATTCTGTGCTGAGAAGCATCTTTTTATACTGGTCAAATTAGGCGCTTATAACAAAGTGCAAAATGATGCATCAAATACATACATACAAACATACATACAAATATTTCAAGCACAGGCACATGCCCTTCCAGCCTGCCAATATAGCAAAACACATATTCCAATAGTAATTGCCAATGAGGTTCTTAATAAAATCTAAACTAGTAGTTGCTTTAATGTAATTTGGTAGTCTGCTCCATACATCAGCTGTTCTCAGAGAACCAATTAGTACACTTCTCATTCCTATAGAATCTTCTACATAGGTTGTCTGATGATTCTTTAGTACTTTTTGGTAACCCCAAACATTCCCAGAGATAACTGTCTCTAAATGCCCTATATACCTGACTTAGCTTTCCCCTTAAATATCTATGAGACACAGTAGAAGTTCAAATATTTTAGTGTTTCATAATAACTTAAATGTTCACATCCATGGATACCCTTGGCGTATTTCCCCTGTACTCTTGCCAGTTTACTCATGTTTGTTTTCTTATAAGGTTACCATATTGTTATTCCATACTCAAGTTTGGATCTAATGTAACTAATAAACAATTTAATCATGTTTGATTTCCTAGACTTTATAAATCTTTTTATACAACCTATAGTTCTATAACTATCATTAACCTATTGATTGATATGATTAGAACACCTCAAAGCTGGATCAATCTATATACACAGGTCCTTAAATGAGTCTACAGTTTCATTCACTGTGTGCTATATTAAATATTCACCTTTATATTTATGTCTTACAAACCTCATATGCTTAGTTTTTGATATATTTATCAGTGTACTATTCGCCTGTGCCCAAAGTAACAGTTCAGAAATGCCTTATCTGTTATACATGTAATTAGCTGGCTCAATTTCAGGTCATCTGCATATAGACTATTGAAAACCTCAGATGAAAAAGATAAATCTAAATCATTCAAAATAAACAAGTGTGCACCTAGGATAGAGTTCTTTGGGACACTGACTGTAACTGTAGAGAATATGTAATCACATGTTATGTTAGCAAACATCATTTGCCGTCCCAGAAAACTTGGTTTAGTCCTTACAAAATCAGTCCACTGTCAATTTTATAATAATATGAACTGCATCTTTCTTTTGACAGATCTGTATTCTTTCATAAGCAGAAAACTGAAACTAACAGTTAAATCAGGACAGTAGTCTGGGTACCTTTAAAAATGTTCTCTTTTATGACTAGGGAAGGGTTACTCGTTTATTGCAGCGGCATTAAGATTTATTTAACCTTTTCTTGAATTAACATTTTGAGGAAGGCATTCTGATTTGCTAGACCATGTGCTTTTGAATATTTCCTTATATTTACTGTCAAAGAAGTAGACAGTTTGGTAGTTATTTCTGTGCTTTCCCTTACGAAAAACTGTCATTCGCGTGCATATTTCTTAAGTTATCAGTTCCTCTTAAGGGCTAACCCAGGAAACAAGTAAACCACAGTCTTGGCATGGAAAGTTTTCTGTCTCAAAAAGACATTAGGAATTATCTCATTTCTTTCTTGTGACTGTAACAAGATATTTAAGGAGTCAAGTTTAAATGTCATGCGATCGATATTTCATCAAGTTGCATAGATGCTTACAAGGTTGTAGGTAACTAAGGCATCAAATGCTATGCTAAAATTAATTTGTCATGGATACAATGTATATAGTGTCATTTGTGTATGACTGTGGTGAGTTTCTGCATATATGGCATTAACCATATATTGTTTTACATATATAAATTCATGGCTATACAGTGCCATTAATTGTAGAAATACACATGTACAAAACATCTTACATGAATTAAAAGAAATGACTACAGGCATAGAAAACACGGAATGCTATTTAACACATTAAGTATAACCAAAAATGCATTTTAAAATTGCTTTATTCACACCATCAAGGAAGCTGAGGTTGTATCTGATAGATACACTGTGGGGTTTTGCCTGTCCATTGTTTTCTTTTAAGATTGTGATAAGTAAGTATGCAATCATTTCCTCTTTATCCATATATGGATATCTAAGCGGTATTGCAAATATTCTTTGTCTATTTCTCTGTAATACTTACTGTGTTATATGATGCTTTAACTGTAACTAAAATACATACATTTTCTGATACAGTAAAACAGAAGTTGAGTGCTAACAAATTATTTAGCAATTCATAAAATGCACCTTGCATTTGTCTGTCTAAAATGATACAGTATCCTGACCAGTCCTCTTTATCTATGTCTTTGAAGTATTTCTAAGAGTGCTGAAGTACCAGTTTAGATTAATTCATTTTTGTAATTATGCAAAGCCTACTTTGGTAGGTAGGTATCTCTTTTAGGGATGATTCGAGAATATTATTTAAAATAATTGTTCAGATTTACGTAGCACTCGTGGAGAATTTTGTGAGACAAGTCAGCATCATATAGGTGCAACTGCTTACAGTCTGATATCCCATATTCTGTCATTTTAGCTAGGATTTTGCCATTGTTTTCCCAGTTTTCTTAAAACTGTAAGACGTTTCTTCATACATATAACCTCAGCATATTTGTCTCTCTAACTAGGTGATGCTTTATATTTAAAATATTAGATAATATTTAACATATTTTGAAGAAAAACCTCAGACAAGGCAGCTATGATTTTTACTGTACAGCTTTTCTTGCATTTTCACTTGTGTGTTTAAATCTTTTGACTAACCATAAAAATTAATTTATTTGATTTAAATTTGTTTGTCTACTTCCCAGAAAGCCAGTTTTTATTTCCGTTTTTTTTTCCTGTTGTATTCAGTATAGTCATACTTTTTAAGCAGCACAAGATTTTGAGCCAGATCTTTTCTGTGCACCCCAGACAAGAAGGCTCAGGGATACTATCAAGTAATAGTCTACCTAGTTGGGGTAAACTAGACACCCCCACCCCCACTAAAATGACAAACACAAGAAGAGTCAGTTTACCACACCTCAGTGGAACTGGATGCACCATTTCTCATTATTTCCTCATTTTCTCTGACAGCCTGTCCAGTGCCTTAACACACTTCAGTGTACCTTCCACAATTTTCCTTCATCAAGCAGTCCAGAGTCACAAATACTCTTCTTGTGATACCTAGAACCATTGCTTCATCTGATTTCTGAAATCAGGCTTAAGCTTTTGTTGTTTTTACTGATATCATTTGACTAACATTATCAACATTTTAAAGATCTTCTTCAAATAAACTGAGAGGTTGATGCTGTTCCCTGCCATTTACTAGTTCATCAGTATTTAATATATTCTAACCTTCTGCATCCTGCTCGTTTGCCAAAAAGCTTAATTCATGCTGGTACCTCCCTGATTGATCCATTTGCCTACACAATGACGTTTCTTAAAAGTTTGTTAGGTTAACAACTGTCTCCTACTTATCCATGTCCACCCTCCCAAAAAAAGACCATCAACAAATATTTACTACATTATGTGTGGTGGGGGCAACATCATTTATATTTTACACTGAGAGCGAGATATGGGAATAAACAATAAAATATCAGATCACTGCTACTTCTAAATAATGATATGTCAATGCGTAAAAAAAATTTCTATGAGTTTTTCAGTAAAGGCTTAATTGGTACCAGTATTTTTCATGTATGGAAGAATGTTGGGACAGTTCCCTTAGTCACAAATCTATTCTCCCGCATAGCCCTCATAACTTTACTGGAATCCATTATTTATGTCAATTAACGCAGACTGAAAATATTAGAAGGCTCTGCAGTTAACAATCATATATCTTAAAACAATGTCTTAAAAGAATAAAAATGAAAATATATCAGGGATAAAAATGTTTATTTTATAACAAGAACTGAAAACAAGATAACTTCACTAGGAGCTGATACAGTATGATCAAATGATACATATATTTGAAACAATCTCTTCAAAAAATTTCACCTGCATCAAAAATCGAAATTTTGAGCTCAGATTTTAAAAATGCCACCACCTGAATTTGTAGAAACTAGATTCAAAAAGATAATTTACTAAAACGAGTACCCCAAAAGTGGCATACCAAAACTAAACATAGTTAAAAAGTTATAACCCTGAAAAGCAGTCAGTTAGTTAAAATATAAGTTGATATAAAACATGAAGAAAAAAGTTTAACCTTGCAAAACAAAGAATTAGTTAGAATAGATGATGATAAAATATAAAACATAACAACTCAAGTTTATCCACATTATTTTCCAACAATGCCCATATCCTTGATAAAACTTAACATTTTCATTTCAAACACACAATTTGTCAAGCACGACTACCGCTTAATTTAGGATACTAAGTTTGAGCAACTCAGATTCAAAATACAATTTACCAAAACACTGGCTCATAGGTAAGTACTAGGCAATCATTCTGTAGACCAATGCTAGCCTAAACAATAAACCATATTCAAATGTTCCCTCCAGCCTCAAGGAGAGCAACACAAGGCAGCCCAGTGGAAATTTTAAGGCAACCCATTCCACTAGCTAAACTAGCTAACTTTACCTAAAATATGGAAAGGACGCTGCTCAGCTTGATATGTAGTGGAAGTTTGTTCCCAAGTGGGGATATCCTGGGATATGATGCTGGTATATATCACAGTATATGACTCTATTATGCATCTTATTTAGTAGCTGATGAATATTTAATTACTTTAACTAGATACTTGAGGAATCATTTGATCTCCAAAGGAATAGGAAGTCAAGGGTTGAATCTTTCATGACTAAAAAACATAGAAAGATCATTTTAAGTCCAGCCAATTTCTTTCAGAAATGAGAATTAAACCTTGTACCTTGCATCTGTTAGGCAAACACTTTTGCCATTATACCAACACCTCTCACCTCCCCCATCACGCAGGGATGCATTTCTTCAACACAGTAAGACACACTGAAGGTGAACTGATCATATTTTGATTTCCATGTCTTGAGCTATGATCTAGGAACTTTTATAACAAAAATGCCATTAATGTAAACATCCTGTAGCACAGTACTTCTGACAGTATATAGCTGTGAAGAAGATGGAAGATGGCATGTGGTTTCAGGAATCCTAATTATGTTTGTTTTCTCTGCATTATGACAGTATGAAATGTGCTCAAAGTGGTATAAGCACATATATAGAGATTGTGGACATTTAGTGGCATTGACTGAAAAACTGCAGATTGTACTTAGTATAAAAAAAACATGGCTCATATTAAAACATGCCCATATTTTGATATGTATTGGCCTTAGTATGGATAAGACTATGCACATAAATGATTTTAATATTATTTAAGCACATTTATCTTTTGAAATTTCTATATGTTAGTAAATAGCTTTAATACCTATGCAAATACTGAATTTCAGAAGAGTTATCCCCTAAATGGACAGACAGTCTCATGCATTTCTCAAATCCTCAAGGCATGTATTTTAGTATGTACCAAAAGAGGAAGGATGTGAATCTTTTTTTTTTCCATAATCAGAACATGAGTGCTTTTGCTAGTCTTGCAGAATATTATAATAGAAATTATATGTATTTCTTACTGAGTTTGTTGCTGTTTTCAGTAACAGTTAAACATCACTTCCATTTAAGTAAACAGAAAATACTGAGTACTAACAAGAGGGAATGATTATTTGTTTAAAGATATCTGCTAAAGTTCATTAATGCAATATTAAACATAGGTAGCTTAATTAATTTAGACAATGTTAGCCTTAAGTAACCCCTTTGTATTAAATGCATTATGGGGAAAAGTTTATTCTCTGCTTGTATAGCTTTGACATGTATATTTCTGCAGGTTCAAAACATATGTAATCATAAACATAACCTCTGATCCTGAAAATTATGCAACTAAAGATATGTCATCTATAGTTGTTCAAGCTATACTACAGCACAGAAATTTCAGAACTATTTCTGTACTTAACCTTTTATTGGTATATTTCATCAGTTACAGAAGACATACAAACAGTACTGTACAACCTCATACATATAAAGACAAAACAAACCTAGCTCACAGAAACCCCCTTCTCTTCACTTCTGATGTATGTCACAAGACACATATTTCATAGCATGTGTTGGCCTATGTGATGTGTCTTCCACTTCTCATGGCATTTTCCAGCTTTCTCTGACATCACTCTGCCTCATTGCTCTTTTTGTGTGCACTGCTAGCTATCTTATCTACTTTCTCCTAGCTTTACACTTCTCCTAGCTTGCCTTTTCTCCTATCATTGTCTACCCCTAACCATTTACTTTACCCATACTCTGTCAAGTGCTCCCCCAAATATCTGTCTGTTTCTAAATCGTTTAACTAATGGAGGTAGAAATGCATTTTGTGCTGATGGAGTTAATTCTTTGAAGAAGTTTGGAAATCAACATGTCCTTTAATTAGCTATTAAATGGTTTAATGCAAAATATAACAGATCCTCTGTTCTTTTTTGAAAGTATAAGTAATGAAATAAGCTATATGTTTTCCTTATTCTTTAATTCTTTTGAGTTTATGTTTATCAAATTTTTGTCATTTTTTTCTAGTCATTAGATTCAGAGTCTGATCTACAATGTATATGGGCATAGAATAGACTAGGACTTGTTCATCAATCCAGAAGCTTTAAATTTGCAGACTAGACATCAGAAGTCTGTCTATTTATGAATGATGATTCTACTTGCATAGAAGGCAGTTCATGTTAAGTCACATGATCAGCAGGCAGCACAGCATGAGGTTCATTACAAAGGCATGCTGGGTGTTATGAACAGCCACATATGCCCTCTCTCTATATATATACAGCAGTAGTGTAGAGTAGAGTGTAGAGTAAGCCATATGATGGATGATATACACACTATCCTACATGTTACTTACATAAAAGGTACTTATGAAGGATTTGTTGGGAAGGCAAAATTGCACAGCAGTGTAACACTGTGCATTACAGCCATCAAGCAATTTCAGGCAAATTACATAAATAAATAAATAAAGCTCTGCATCACAATACAAATCAAAAAGCCAAATGCAGTGCTGCTATCAGTTGAGGCAGGAGACTCACGTAAACATAAAAGAGAGCAATCCAAATCCAAGTGTGTGACCCTCCAGTGGCAATGAAACGAAAAGCAGAGATTCAAAGGAACTTCAAATAAGATGCATTCATAAAAAATAATAAAGTTTATTCCAATGAGTGAGCGCTTTCGCCAAAGGCTTCTTCAGACTCTTAAGACTTTTAAGAGTCTGAAGAAGCCTTTGGCGAAAGCGCTCACTCATTGGAATAAACTTTATTATTTTTTATGAATGCATCTTATTTGAAGTTCCTTTGAATCTCTGCTTTTCGTTTCATTGCCACTGGAGGGTCACACACTTGGATTTGGTCTGCATCACAATAGTTGAAGTGCTAACAAGGAATATGTGGTTCCAGACCCTGGACATTGGAGTGCTGACACATGTAATTGAATGATTCACAAGCCAGAATATGGGGAATATATATATATATATATATATATATATATATATATATATATATGTATACACACACACACACACACACACACACACACACACACATATATATATATATATATATATATATATATATATACACATGGTATAAATTTACCGCAAGCTTCACACCTCCCCTGTTATGCATGCACTGGCAAGTTGGCATTAATGTACATTACACTCCCTCTGAGCTGAATTATCCAGATGGGGATGGCCAACTTTTCTTACAATTCTCACATAATTAATTTAAATTGCACAGTAGCTACTGATCACAAGTACAAAATGATAAGACTTAATATAATTATTACTGAGTTATTATTTTGCAGACTGCTTTGAGTTGTAACTGCTTACTATAATCTGCATATTTATTAAAGTCCATAAGTTAGCACTTGATGGAGTTATTGATTGGCATTATGGTACATAACTTTCTCCACTATTGTCAGATTCAAGTATTAATTTTGGGAATGAGTTTCAAAATTTTGAATGTTTCATCTAGATGTAATAGACTGTTGGAGCCCTTCAATGAAATGTACAAAGCAGTAAACATTATGCCCTGGATGTATTACATGCCAGTCCTCCCATGAGTCCTATGCAGGATGCTCCACCACTACAAATGTTTTACTTAATATAACATACTCCGAGGTCACACAATCTTAGGGACATTATGTGTATTCAAAGGAATGGCATAGTGATGCACTGGGTCTTGTCTGAATTTCTAGGTACAGAGCTTTCATTACAGATTGTAGCACTCTTCTCCATTAACAGTTTCAGTTTTTGACAGATTCTGCCCAAGTGCTCTGGATCACAAATTGAGAATGAAGCATCCATCTGGATAAGTCCTGAATATTAATTCATCATTGCAAAGGTGTCTTCACTTAGATTCATTAGTGTCCTTGTTTTCAGACACTGGTAAACTAAATGGTCTTCTTTTCTTTATAGCATCTGGTATTCTCAGTCAGGTCCTCTGGAGCAAAGTGTTGTGCTTCCATCTGTCTTGGAGTATGGCTCCTGCAATTCATCCTTTGATGTTATTATTATTATTATTATTATTATTATTATTATTATTATTGTTGTTACTATTACCATTACTATTATTGTTATGATTATGATTATCATCATTTTTATGGACATTTATCATTCCGGTAGTATGATTACATAGGTTCATAGGTTCATAGGTTCGTACTGGGCTATCTGCCCTAGGGCATTTATAAGCCTAGCCAGAGTGTGCGTGGCTTTCACCACCCCTGAGAATACTACGCCCTTTTAGGGTTTAGTTTACTGTGCCTCTGTCTAGTAGTGACACAGTGATGACCCCCGGGGTAACCCTACGATCTCCCATCCACTCGTCAAGATTTCTCTTGAATAGAGTTAGTGAGGGGCTCTGCCTAACATGGATTGGGATTCTGTTCCAGAATGTAGGGAGCCTCTGGGTTATGAATCTGTCCCTCCAGCACGTCCTATTTATTTCTGTGTTGAGGTTTAAGTCTCTTGCTCTCGTGGCTCTGATGGATTTGGATTTTCTGAGGTGGAGCATGTCCATTAATTCCGGATTGAACATGGCCTTGTACGTCAGGCACAGATCACCTCTGAGTAGGCGGTATGCAACTGAATAGAGCTGGAGATTTTTCAGTCGGGCAGCATATGACATATGTTTAAGACCCTTTATCCTCTTGGTGAGGAATTTTGGGGTCTTTCCAACTGCTGCAGGTGTTGAGTAAGATACATCCCAAATGGGGCATTGTACTCAATCATTGGCCTGATAAGAGAAGAGTACAGGGGCACAATGACCTCTCTTGATCTAGATGTGAAACCCTTCATGATAAGGTGGGCAATATAGAAGGTCTTCCTAACCACTTTGGCAATGTGAGTGTCAAATGAGAGGTTACTGTCAACCTGGGTCCCTAGGTCCCTGATTACCTCTTCTGTACTTAATGGATTACCACCTATGTGGTAATTTGTGGGTAGATTGTTTTTCCCAAAGGGTATGACTATACATTTTTTGGCATTCAGCTTAAGGCCATGGCTCTGGCACCAATTGTCTGTTTCTATGAGGCCTTTCTGAAGGATGTTTGTGTCCGCTGGAGTATCAATTATGGCGCCCAGTTTGCAGTCATCTGCTAACTTTGTCAGCCACAATCCTCCTATGTTTGCCTGTACCTCGGAAAAATAAATGCCGAACAAGAGGGGTACCAGGACTGAGCCCTGTGGAACACCGCTTGTGACTGGCTTAGAGTCTGACATAGCTCCAGCAACTCTGACCCTGTGGGTTCTGTCGTTGAGCCAGTTTGCAACCCATCTTGTGACATATGGGTTTACATTTAAGCTGGTGAGTTTGTCTATGATGCCCGAGTGGGGTATTGTGTCAAAGGCTTTTGCAAGGTCAAGGTAGGCTGTGTGAACTGCCTTACCCTCATCAATGGCCTTAGTGACTGTTTCAAAAAAGTCGACCAAGTTCAAAAGGCAGGATCTGCCCTTGACAAAGCCAAATTGGGTAGGATCCAATGTCTGTAGGTCCCCAATGTCTTTGTTTATGAGTTCCATAATGATCCTCTCCATAGCTTTGCACACCAGGCTCGTCAAGCTTATGGGGCGGTAATTTCCAGGGTCCGTAGAAGCACCGCCTTTGTGAAGTGGGACCACTGTTGCCGTATGCCACTCTTTGGGTACATATCCTGTAGTAAGGCTAAGATTAAACAGCAGCCTTATGTGTGGGTTTAGTTCCTCTTGGAGTTCATTTAGCACACAGTCCGTGACACCGTCCGGTCCCATTGATGCTGTGTTTTTAGCTTTAGAGAGGGCGGCTCTCACCTGGGCATCTGAGATGTTAGGGAGGCTACACTCTGCTGGGATAGTTATTTCTCCTTTTGGGGGGGAGGGGGAGGAGAAATTTGCACTGAACCTGTCTGCCAGAATGTTGGCAATGTCAGTGGGTTCAGTGTATTTTGTGTCATTTTGGACTACCTCTGAGCATATCTGGGAGTTTCCACCCAGTTTTCTAACATAGCTAAAGAAGGCCTTGTGATTGTCTTTGGTGTCTTTTGCGATTTTTCTCTCAAAGTTGGCCTTGGATGATTTTATGAGTGATCGTAGTTTTTTGCTAGTACTGATCAGAGATGCCTTCCCTTTTAGGGATTTTGCTCTGTCATGTAGTAGCTTCCGCCTCCTGTTGTAAAGTTTGTTTATGGCTGGGGTCTACCAGACTGGGTGCCTGCCTTTGGGGGAATGGGTCTTGGTTTTATTTGGGATTGCATGATCCATGCATTCTTGAAGGTGCCCGTAGAAGGCATTTGCAAAGGATTCAGCAGTGTGGGTTGTGGTTTCCACTGGCCCAGGGGCCTTGAAGGATACCACTTCAGTCTTAAGAAGTGTGAAGTTGGCTTTTGAGAAGTTCTTCACTGTGGTCTTTTGTGCAGGGGGTGGGGGCAGGATGTGGATTTCCAGTGAGATTAATTTATGGTCTGATCTTACCAAAGAGGGATATACTTCCGGTGTGGAGCATTTTGTCCCCATGTTTGTGATGATCAGGTCTAGTATATTGTCTCCTCTTGTGGGAATGGTGACTAGTTGTTCCACTGCAATTGAGTTTATGAATTCTAGGAATCTTTGGACTAGGGTGTTGGGGCTAGAGTAATGTTCCCAGTCTATGTTTAGGTATTTGAAGTCTCCCAATATGATGGTATTTGGAGTGATATTCATACTCTCCAGTGTCTACAGGAAGGCTGTGTGGGGTTCCTGAGTTTTAGATGGTGGTCTGTAGCATGCTACAAACTGTAAGGCAGTTTTGCCTATGGTTAGTTGCACCTGGATGGTCTCCGATACTTCGTGCGTTGCCACTAACCTGGAGGTGTGGGTATCTTTGATGAATATGGATACTCCCCCTCCTTTTGTGGTTTGGTCCAAGTTTTGGGGCCGGAAAGCATGATATGAGGTAAAACCTGATAGTGCTGGGGTGCTCTCAGGAGCCTTGAACCAGGTTTCAGTCACTGCACAGACATCGATGTTCTCCATACTGAGGAGGGCTTCGAGGGCGTGCATCTTGAGGTTTAGACTTCTGGCATTGAGCAGCATTACCCTTAGTTTTTTCCACTTGTGTTTTCTAGGGAGGTAGGTTTGTCATTTGAGCCTTGCCTAAACAGGCACTATGAGCTGGCAAGAGCCTTGGCCAATATCCGGAAGCCCAGGGGTGACAGGTGCAAGCCATCCCTTGCGGAGCAGCGTGGCTTGTCAAGCATGTCATCCCAAGCAGACAGACATTGGATCCCCTTAGAATGACAACAGTAATTAAGCCAATTGTTAAAACTAATCATTTTGTCTTTGTACTGTGGCATCATTCTTGGTGAGGGTAAGATGCTGCTCAGGGTCAGGGTCATACCGGCCTGGGCTACATAATCAGAGAGCACCTCTATGTCTCTTTTCATGTAGTCCAGGGAGGTACGTCTCAGGTCGTTCACACCGGCATGTACAATGACTGAGTCATATTTGTACTTGCTGTGGAGTGACCTGAGTGCTTGTGTTATGTGGCGGATTCTAGCTCCCGACAGGCAGCTTACTGTGACCTTTTCCTTATCAGTGTGTCTGACTATGGAGTCACCTATTACAAGTGTGTCTGGCATATTGTTTGGCCTTAAGGGCTGTGACTGTTTAGCATACTGACTTTGTGAACTATGTGTTGCATGTGCTATGTCTTGAGGTGGCGGTTGCTTGGGTGTCTGCTTTGGAGGCCTCTGTTGTTTTGGTAGATTTTTTATCAGCGCCTCCGTGTATGTTTTTGTGTGTTTATGTGTTTGGTTTGCAGTTGTGATAGTTCTATGTGAGACGGAATTTGTGGTGTGCGTGGTTACCTTCTCCTCCTGACTGGTCTTGCCAGTACTGAATTGAGAGAGCTCAGCCTCCAGTTTGGCAATATAGTTGCATCTCTCACATATATTTGTATTTGTTGTGAGGAGGAGAGGGTTGTCTGTGTACATGAGGCAATTGTAACATTGCCTCAAGATTCCCAGATTCACCAACTGAACAGGAGAGGACGCCAGCAACTGACCCTTCGACATACTAGAAATAGTGAAAAAGATTGCTATGTAACTGAGTCAGAAAGGACCTATAGGGAAAAGGATACTCAAGGGAATTTAGGTGAATGAAGTACTTTCTATTGTTTAAGAGTGCTTTATCTGTATAAAAAATGCTTTAGGAGCAAGTGCTGAGCTTTTCAGATAGAGTATAGGCTGTTTAGATTGCAAGTAGAGCAGTTCTAAGGGAAAAATTGAAGAGCAGACTTTACGGAGCTAGAAATAGTTTAAACTTGATTAACCGGCGCTGCCCGATGCTGCTCTATGAGCAACTTTGTGCTAATTTGCGTAAAAGCGTGCTAAAGCGCGCAAAGATGGGCTTTATAGCAGGGGGTTGAAAAGAGCCAGGAATTGACCCAAAATGGCCAATAAACTACAAGTTGCTGGGCTGGAACCACTCCTCTAGGGACAAATAGGTTGCTCAGTGTTCCAGACTCCCACTGGTGAACAAAGAAGCTTCCTCTTATCCAAATAAGGATATGGATAGCACAGGAACTAAGACAAAGCCCAGAGATCAGCAAAATCTGAAGACTGGACTAGTCTGGTTCAGAAAAGCGTGAAAACAAGGATATTTTTTGTTTTTTTTTCTTTTTTTTTTACAGAGACAGGAGAAAAAGATACAGTAGCAAACAGTAAATGCTATAAAACGGCTAGCGCACTTGAGTGTGTTAGCCTAACAGTTAAATTAAACAAAAATAACTTTATAAAGTGCTAACAGTTTAAAATCTACACAAGTACAGTAAAAACAATATGCATAGCTGTTCTTTAGGCGAAATGCAGTCGAGATGCAGTAATTAAAGCGAAAGCCAGAAAAAAATACTTAAAAATCCAGGAAAGTCACTCTTTCACTCTCTGCTGCTTGTAGAACTCTGCAGGACAACACGAGGAGCTATGCTGAGTCTTTTACAAGTGAAAAAGCGCACAAAAATGGGCTTTATAGCAGGGGGTTGAAAAGAGCCAGGAACTGACCCAAAATGGCCAATAAACTACAAGTTGCTGGGCTGGAACCACTCCTCTAGGGACAAATAGGTTGCTCAGTGCTCCCCACTCCCACTGGTGAATAAAGAAGCTTCCTGTTATCCAAATAAGGATATGGATAGCACAGGAACTAAGACAAAGCCCAGAGATCAGCAAAATCTGAAGACTGGACTATTCTGGTTCAGAAAAGCGAGAAAACAAGGATATTTTTTTGTTTTTTTTTTTTTCTTTTTTTTTACAGAGACAGGAGAAAAAGGTACAGTAGCAAACAGTAAATGCTATAAAATGGCTAGCGCACTTGAGTGTGTTAGCCTAACAGTTAAATTAAACAAAAGTAACTTTATAAAGTGCTAACAGTTTAAAATCTACACAGGTACAGTAAAAACAATATGCAGAGCTGTTTTTTAGGCAAAATGCAGTCGAGATGCAGTAATTTGAGCGATAGCCAGAAAAAATACTTAAAATCCAGGAAAGTCACTCTTTCACTCTCTGCTGCTTGTAGAACTCTGCAGGACACCACGAGGAGCTGTGCTGAGCCTTTTACAAGTGAAAAAGCACAAAAAATGGGCTTTATAGCAGGGGGTTGAAAAGAGCCAGGAATTGACCCAAAATGGCCAATAAACTACAAGTTGCTGGGCTGGAACCAATCCTCTAGGGACAAATAGGTTGCTCAGTGCTCCCCACTCCCACTGGTGAACAAAGAAGCTTCCTCTTATCCAAATAAGGATATGGATAGCACAGGAACTAAGACAAAGCCCAGAGATCAGAAAAATCTGAAGACTGGACTATTCTAGTTCAGAAAAGCGGGAAAACTTCTTCTGACTTTGGCTTTACATCCATTACTCCATAGTCCTAAAAGACAATTGAAGGATAATAGACATAAGTATCACATAACTACTAAATACCTGTTTCCAGATATAACAGAAAGGGTAGCAAGTTAGTATCACACACTGGAGAAACATAAAATAGTCTAGAGATGTGAAATACTAACAACAGGCAGGATACAAAACAAGGAGAGTAACAAGAGCAACACATCCTTGTTTGTGCCACAAAAGTATCTCAACTTTGATCCCCCCTCCACCAAAACAACAGACAATTTACCAATTCTGATAACTAACCATCTTTAAAATGATAAAAGTGCTTCAAAGGACCTGTCTCTGAAACATTTATACATATTTATCACACAGCATTACATTTTCATGTATAGGTATTCATGTATACCTCTGAAATGGTTTGACAAACATGCCCATGTCATCAGTACACTTCTAATGCATACAGATAAAACTGTAAAAACCTTTGCTTCAGATTTTTCTTAAATACATTCCAGCATACACTGTATGTAGGTGACAAAATTGAAGCATACTTTCTGAAGTTCAGTATTCCCTGTACAGATATATCCTGAAGAAAATGTTTTTTTGTAGTCTTCCAAACATATAGAACTCTCCCCACCATCAGTTTGCCTAGCTACACGGCTGCCTTTTTATATGGTGTAGATTTAGGGCTGTTAGCATGGTGAATATGCAAATGAGGTGTGAACTCATTAGAATTGCTGAATCCCAAAGACATGGATCTGTGTAGGACATGTAAACATAGTGCAGGCACTCATTCACTGTTTGTTTTTAATGGGTTGCACATGTGCATGATTAGTTGTTGGGAGAAGGAACACACAACACAACAGCACTGCAGGGTGCCTTCTTGCCACTGGGTGTGTCAGCATAGATCTACAAAATATTAGATGCAAGGTTGAAAATGTAAATAAGCAGCACACAGGTTGTGTTCCTTAACATCCAACCCACCTTTCATTTGTTGGCAACTGCATATGATATTATTCGCACTTAACATCCTCACACATTTTAAGGCTGATGATATAGAATGGCTTACACACTGCATGTCTCAGATTATTGCTCAACTAGCACAGATAAATGAAGAATGGCCACCAAACACATAAATGGAAGGCAGAGCTATATATCTTCAAGCAATAGTCATGACAGGTTATGTAATCACTAGGTACCCTACATCCAAAACTACTAAACGGACAAATAATACTTGCATTTTTTGATATAACTGTAGATACTGTTGCAGTTGATTGTGTGCATATTGAGTTAAGTTGTTTGCTGCAAAGCTGTTTGTGTGGCCAAAAGGGATAAGGCACCCATCTTGTGTTCTGAAAGTGCATTGGAGTGAGAATTCAAATCCACACCTATGCAGTAATATCTGATGTATACTAACATTTTCTAGTGTCTATGTCATAGGTTGCTTTTCCTCATTTCAACAACCACACCCTTTCCTCTCTCCTTTTTTTAGATTTTCCAGTGTTTGTGTGATGTGCCGCTTAGTGCAAACATGGGAAATGGAGAAAAATGAATGTCAGGTTTAGCTGTGCATATCCGGTTGGCACAATGCACAGCAGCATGCAAACTGGCCCACACAGGATGCAGACAGGACCCAGACAGCCAAAAATAGAAACTGTATGCATTCAATTAATACTATTGGCCTTGCACAAACCTGCTAAGTGATGTTGCACTGCGGTTAACAGTAAGACCTTCAGAATGGTTAGTTAAAATAGGGAATGTTATTTAACTACTCCTGTAGCAGGAGGTGTAAGTGTAAGGCTGGAGTACAGATGGTCCTGGGTTCTAGTACAGAGTGTGCAACTTTGTTTTACTGTTTTTTTTCCATCAAACGTCTTTATTACATTTTCACACATGACATAGGCAGTCTTACATTTATTCAAATGAAAACCAAACATGACACCACTTTAGTTGCAAACAGTATGCATCACAACACCATTGAAACAACTGTAGTTGCAAACTTTATAAATCATTTATAATTTATCCAGTCATTGTCAGTTAATCATTATATGGTTCATTCAAATCCTACCTCTTAAACCTTGTTCCTGCTCTGCATATATTGTTCCCACAATTCCCATTTTTTCCTGTGAAGTTGGGTCTGTTCCCTTTTCTAAAGATCCCAATTGCAGTTGTTTTATCTCTGTTACTATAGTCATTACATCTAGTAAAGTTGGTCTAGACTTTGATTTCCATTTTCTAGTAATTGCTTTGTTGGCAGCCACCATAATTAGACTCATCAATGCTTTACTATGTCTAGGCAATTACAATTCTGTATCATAACTCAAAAAATAATCTCCCAAGTCAATCCAATCTGCTAACCCAGCAGCTCCAACAGAGTGGTCTCCAGGGAATCCTTAAAGTCTGCCAGCCCATTACAGTCAGAGAAAATATGTTCCTAGGCACTTCTTTCTTGCCTGTCACACCTCCAATACTTGCTATCCACCTGAGGAAAAATTCTTTGGAGTCTACTTGGGGTATAAAACTTTGTTTTACTGTTGTGATATTGCAGTTTATAGCAATGAACTACAACATAGACATGTGTCTTCTCAACCCTCTTGTGGCAGCAGGTGTAAGTGTTGGACTGCCATAAAAATGGTTCTGTGTTCAAACACAGCATATTCTGTGCACTTTTACTTTTGTTTCACTTCCCATTATGTATTGTCACATTATTATGAAATGTATGTCTGTGGACATACTATGTGCTATATTCCTGTAAGTATATTTCTGCTATCTGGACTGGCATGGCCTTCACATTTACCTAACACACATACACAACTGCCTTTACATACAATAACCCACATAATTGCAACTTCAATTATGTGATTTCTCACTGCTTGCCACTGTTGCACACTGCTTACCATCACACAAACATGGTGCAGGAGGTGTGCCCTGCTGAGCACTATGCGCAATGGTAAGTGACGTGCAACATTTTAAAATGGTGTGTGCACTCAAAGTAAATATGATAACTGGAACTAGTGGGAAACCACCTGTCTCCATTGCTCTTGAGGGTGTGACATTTAGGAAACAGAGATTGGGTGTCCAGGAGTCCAAGATTTCTATTGAACTCCTAGTTAAACACCACAGTGCCAGGCTGATGCAGGGGGACTATTCTGGCCACCAGAATAAATCTGAAGCTTGGGATAGCTTGGCCTGGGCTGTATCCAGTGCCATCAGTATCCTGTGCACTGGTGACCAATGTAGGCATCATTTTAATCACCTACTTCAGAGGAAGAGGGATACCCTCAATGCTTGGATCAAGGAATTTAGGACTGCAGACATCCCACAGATGTGTAAGTATTAACTACAGAGAGTACTTGTAAGACTTTTAAAGGCTAAATATAAGCAAGATTGGTATTCACAATAGTATCCTATTCTGTTCTCTTTTTTCAACAGCTGCCATGGAAAGGGAGGTTAATGTAAAAAACAAAGGGGCTAGATTGGTGAGGATGAGGGAAGCCTGTGGTATGTATGCAGCAGAAGAGTAGTGTTATTATAGCTTTAAAAGTTAAAGATAGCTTTTTTGGCATTTTTAGAATTGTATCAAATTGAGCATGCATATCTCAACTGTAAAAGCAAGTATGCATATTTTAGTCTGTAGCATGAACCAAAAGGACAATATTAGACTTTAGTCAGAGCTTGTAGGATCAAATACCACACTTCTCAACTATACAATACTGTTAATTCTTCAATTATGTATAACTTAAAACTTTAAAGTAAAAGCTCTATACCAGTGGCACACATCCTCTGCTGTAAATTGTAATCTGTGTAATTAGAACATGCATATGTGCAATATATGCACATATCAAGGAGCACTTGTGACAATCTGTAGTATAGTGTGCATCTGTTAGGAGCTGGTAGTCTTAACAGTAAAAGTTGTTAGGAGATGGTAGTCTTAAGAATAAAGGTTAACATAGAGTCAAACCATTGTATTAATGCATTGTATGTTACATATGAAAGTATTAATCTTATCTCTTTTTTGTCTCTCACCCCAACCCTCATCTCTCTTTTTTATTTTATTTTTAATTTTGTTTTTTTATTTGTTCATTTTTTATTTTATTTTATTATGTGTTGTCAATATCTGCCCATGTCATCCATGTATACCACATCACGGAATGTTCCACAGCACAGTGGAATAGGCCTGCTCCACAGGATCCACATGTACCCACTTCACCGGCCCAGGTATCATTGCCCAGCATGTCTGGGAGCGAACCTAGCAACACTACCTCTGCTGCCCCTGCTGTACCTGCCCCCTCAAGTAGTCCTGCCCAGAGGCTAGTCCAGTGGTTCCCTCTTGCATGAGTGGCAGAGGTGGTGAGTTTATCACATGCACTGAGTTGCCAGGGATGGTGCATAGGATTGTGTGCCACACTGTTGATACACACCTATGTCAGCTGGAGAGGCTGCTCTCTTTCATTGTACTTAGTACCAGCAGAAAGAGAAGACGATGTCAAGCATTCCAGCTAGTGATGGAGTGAGGTAACAGTGATGTTAGTCCTGTGGGTGAGGACTTGGTTCTCACTGTCACCCAGCTTAATGACCATGGGTTCTGGATGTCCCCACCCTCACCCCAACCATTGTGTCCACTGACCTCGTATGTCCATCACCATCCTTGTGTTCTCTCTTGTTTGTCTTGACTGTCTGAAATTGCTTCCACACCTACCCAACTTACCAGACCCAGACATACCTGCATCCCTTCCCCAATATTCCTCTCTCTCTCTCTGCACATGTGTCTTCTTGACATACTCAGTTTGGTACAATTGGCTATACAACATGATTGAGTTGTGGTCACCCCTCTCTCTGGAAGTGGCAGTCCAAGGTTTTCTAATATTCTGCATATATATCAGTTTTTACTGTTGAAGAAATGGATATCTAAGGTTCTTACCTCCCTCCCTTCCGCACATTCCTGTATTGCTTTCCATTTGTTCTTCCCCCTGTTTCTTCCCTATTTCACCACTGTCCTATCTTCCCCATTTCATTTCTTTAATGCATTATTGGGTGATGGTTTGCATTGTGCACCAACACTCAGCAATGGTTATGAAAAGGTAGTTAAAAGTATAAGATACAGCTATATTCAAACCTAGTAGTATCTGGCCACAAAAATGAATGCATCTCTGCATTAACTGCATTAACAGGTGTGCCACAGAATCAGTTAAGTCACAGGTATATTCTAGAGACTCAATACTAACTGTCAAACTTTAGCAAACCTGTGGAAGCAATGTATCCATTCACTTTTTGGGCTCCATGTTTGCCCGGTGGTGCGCATCGGGCACCAACAGTGAGTGGTGGCAAACAGGTTCGGTTACTCCAACACAATGAAGCTTAACACAACTGCACTATGCCAACACACAGCAACACATCTTGTGTAAACAATTCATGTCATTGCATTATCATTCTGTAATGAAAAGTATTTAACAGTATGACATACACCTGTATTCAAACCCAGTACCATCTGACCCAAAAAAAGGTATGTATCAATGCATGCCACAGAGTCAGTTAAGCAGCAGGTGTATTTTATAGATAGAATGCTGTCAGATTTTAGCAATGCAGCTCGCACTTGCACACTGCTTAGCTATGCACAACATGTATACTGCATGCGTATTCACTTTACTAACTATCGCATAAACCTGGTGTTCACCTCATTATGAAAATGTTTATATTATGCTGTATTACTGTTGTTTACTGTCCGTTTACTTTTTATGACATGAAATTACATGTAGAAACATTACAAAATGAAGTTCCTATCTAACTGTATGTTATATATTTAAAATGCATCCATGTATTGACACTCCTCCAGGCACTACATCCCTGGGATTTTAGTAATTTTTCCACACATATATCAAACACACTGCAAAATGTAATATAAAATGCTGTGTGCTATGCAATGCACATCAATCTGATAACATGCAGAACTACAACTATTGACCCCATATGCCTAAAAAGCCTTATCTGCAAGGCTAGTGCAGGAATCAGAATGGACCATAGCCACTGGGACACAAGTGATCTTCAACACACTTGACTCTAGCCATTTTGGTTTTGTCAAGGGTAGAACTTGCTTACTGACTCTTGTGGACTTCTTGGATACTGATCCAAAAGACCTGGACAAGGGATAACAGGCCATACCACCTATGTTGAGTTGTCCAGTGCCTTTGATACTATCCCCCATTCATTTGTCATAGTGAAGATCTCTCATCTTAGACATAGGTCATACAGTACCAGATGGGTAGCCCCAACTGGCTCAATGACAGAACACACACTCTCAAAGTTGGGGACTGCACCTCTACCATTAGCCCACTCACCAGTGAATACCACAAGGATATGTGCTGAGCCCTCAACTGTTTGGAAAATACTTCCCCAAAGCACAAGCAACAGTAGATGGTCTGTGGTTTATCTAGTTTGCAGATGACTGTTAACTGGCTGCACTCATATAGAGTTCCCTAATGATGGTAACATATTACAGTAGGGGCTGACACAGAGTGATGACTGGTGCCAAACTCACAGACTGAACTTTAAAGCATCCAATGACTCTTTGTGACCTTTGTCAATGAAGTACCCCTGCTAATTATGATATACATAGCACCCCCCCCCTCAAGCTCAAACACAGTGTTGTGAGACTCGGGAACAGTTGCTAATATCAATATACACTTTCATCACTATGTGGCCATAGTGGTGACACACACAATCTGCATTGTGCACAGCATAAATATGGACATCACATCCAAGACTAGGGTAGTCGTACCTCTGCTGTATTCTACCCTTATCACAGCAATAATGGAATACAATGTTCAAATCTGTCTGTACCTCACCAGACACCTGCAGCAACTGGAGAGAACACAGCTTTGTGCCTGGGAGACTGCCAGGCCTCCAAACATGCATACATGGAAAGACTAACATACCTGTAACTATAATTGGTATCATGCAGGCTGCTGAGAGGTGACCTACGGCTGCCCTGCAGAGCAGTGTCAGACCCTGCCCTTATGGGAATGATGGACATATGCAATTCAAATGGGACAAGAATAACTTGGCCTTTGGTTCTCAACCTAGCCTGTGACATAAACAGAACATGCTGGGAGAGACAGATATATCCCCTAATGATTCACACTCCTCTGTAATAGACTCCCACTGCATGTGAAGCACTGCACTTCAATGACCCTGTCCAAGTACAACTTTGACTACTGGCTGGGTAAGTGTAAAGTCACCTCTGGGCTGGCACCTGTGCCCTTCATGGACAGGGCCAGTTTGTGCTGCTCACAAACTTGCTCTGTTAAAAATGACCATCCAACTATGCTCATTAAGGGTACGTGTGTTGTTACACAGCTAGGCTTCTAAGCACCCTATTGCTATTAGGCTAGTAGCCTCATATGAACCTATGAAGCTATGTGCCTATGCATGCCTTTCAAACTGTTGTCCACCACATGGCCTGCTGATGTCATCTACTATAGGTTCACCTGCACTCCTGTATAAATCAAATTTGTGCCATTGGGCTTGTGTTAAGTACTGTTTTCTGTAGTCTGTGTATTTAGATAGGTAGAGGTTCTATTCTCACTGTAGTCAAACAGACACACCACCCATGTATAATGTGGACATCACACCCTATAATCAGACCAATAGGTATGTGACCTGTGTCCTAGGGTAGAGGGTAAGTGGTACACCCACCAGCATGTGGTCACAGTGCGGACTACTCCTTTAAATGTAACACAAGTATTTAGCATTTAAAGACATGCACATCAGAGGCCATAATAACATTATGGTTCACAGCCTTCATCACACCAATATCTGTGTACAATGCATTGGCCATACCTAGGTATTCTTTCTGTGGAATATACATGACTGTCTGATGGTGTGGAACACCAATCAAGTTGTAACACCATATGCATGTATGCAAACATTACATACATAGGCAGCATGTATCTCTTCTGTGACAGTGTGGAATGTGGCATATATATATATATATATATATATATATATATATATATATATATATATATATATATAGATATGTGTGTGTGTGTGTGTGTGTGTGTGCATGGCATGTACACAAGGCAACTGGCCTGTATTGCCCATACTGTCTCATTCAGGTATAGCAGTGTCCTTTCTACCATCCTTTGCAGATATTACAGTGCCAGGAAAGTTTGCATGGTTACCCTCATACAGTGTGGTTGTGTTATAATAATTGTTCAAGTGTATGTGTGTGTGTGTGTGTGTGTGTGTGTAGGCTCATTTGTTATCACTACACATCATAGGTTCATAGGTTCATACTAGGCTATCTGCCCTAGGGCATTTATAAGCCTAGCCAGAGTGTGTGTGGCTTTCACCACCCCTTAGGATGAGAATACTATACCCATTAGTTTGCTGTGCCTCTGTCCAGCAGTGATACAGAGATGATTCCTGGGGTAAACCTACGATCTCCCATTCACTCGTCAAGATTTCTCTTAAACAGCGTCAGTGAGGGGCTCTGCCTCACATGGACTGGGATTCTGTTCCATAGTGTAGGGAGTCTCTGGGTGATGAATCTGTCCCTCCAGCATGTCCTATTTATATCCGTGTTAAGGTTTAAGTCTCTTGCTCTTGTGGCTCTGGTGGATTTGGATTTTTTGAGGTGGAGCATGCCCATTAATTCCGGGTTGGACAAGGCCTTGTATGTCATGCACAGATCACCTCTGAGCAGACGGTATGCGACTGAATAGAGCTGGAGTTTCTTCAGTCGGGCATCGTATGACATATGTTTGAGCCCCTTTATCCTTTTGGTGAGGAACTTTTGGGGTCTTTCCAACTGCTGCAGGTGTCGGGTAAGGTACATTCCGAATGGGGCGTTGTACTCAATCATTGGTCTGATAAGTGAAGAGTACAGTGGTACAATTACCTCTCCTGATCTAGATGTGAATCCCTTCATGATCAGGTGGGCAATGTAGAAGGTCTTCCTAACCACTTTGGCAATGTGAGTGTCAAAAGAGAGGTTACTGTCAACTTGGGTCCCCAGGTCCCTGATAACTTCTTCCATGTTTAATGGATTACCACCTATGTGGTAATTATAGGTTACCTTGTTTTTCCCAAAGGGTATGACTATACATTTTTTGGCATTTAGCTTAAGGCCATGGCTCTGGAACCAGTTATCCATTTCTATGAGACCTCTCTGGAGGATGTCTGTGTCTGATGGAGTGTCAATTATGGTGCCCAGTTTGCAGTCATCTGCAAATTTTGTCAGCCACAATCCCCCTATGTTTGAATGCACTTCAGAAAAATAAATGCCGAACAAGAGGGGGCCCAGGACTGAGCCCTGTGGGACACCGCTCGTGACCAGCTTAGAGTCTGACATGGCACCAGCAACTCTAACCCTGTGTGTTCTGTCCTTGAGCCAGTTTGCAACCCATCTTGTGACATATTGGTTTACATCTAAGCTGGTGAGCTTTTCTATGATGCCCAAGTGGGGTATTGTGTCGAACGCTTTTGCTAGGTCAAGGTAGGCTGTGTGAACTGCCTTACCCTCATCAATGGCCTTAGTGACTGTTTCGAAAAAGTCGACCAAGTTCAAGAGGCAGGATCTGCCCTTGACAAAGCCAAATTGGGTAGGATCCAGTGTCTGTAGGTCCCCAATGTCTTTATTTATGAGTTCCATTATGATCCTCTTCATAGCTTTGCAGACAAGGCTCGTCAAGCTTATGGGGCGGTAATTTCCAGGGTCCGTAGAAGCACCGCCTTTGTGGAGTGGGACCACAGTTGCCGTACGCCATTCTTTGGGTACGTATCCTGTAGTAAGGCAAAGATTAAACAGCAGCCTTATGTGTGGGTTTAGTTCCTCATTGAGTTCTTGTAGCACACAGCCGGGGACACCGTCCAGTCCCATTGATGCTGTGTTTTTTGCTTTAGAGAGAGCAGCTTTCACCTGGGCATCTGAGATGTTTGGGAGGCTAGACTCTGGTGGGATAGATATTTCTCCTTTTGGGGGGGAGGGAGGGGAGAAATTTGCACTGAACCTGTCTGCCAGTATGTTGGCAATGTCTGTGGGTTCAATGATTTTTTTATCATTTTGGACTAATTCTGAGCATATCTGGGAGTTTCCACCCAGGTTTCTAACATAGCTAAAGAAGGCCTTATGACTGTCTTTTGTGTCATTAGCGATTTTTCTCTCAAAGTTGGCCTTGGATGATTTAATGAGTGATCGTAGTTTTTTGCTAGTATTGATCAGAGATGCCTTCCCTTTTAGGGATTTTGCTCTGTCATGTAGTAGCTTTCTCCTCTTGTTGTAGAGTTTGTTTATGGCTGGGGTCCACCAGACCGGGTGCCTGCCTTTGGTGGAAAGGGTCTTGATTTTATTAGGGATTGCTTGATCCATACATTCCTGGAGGTGCTCATAGAAGGCATCACATATGTTATGCAGAAGCCACGGGATTATGGGTGGTATTATTCTGTTATTCTCCATGATTGTAGCTGGTTCCTGTAATGTTTTCCATGATTTTATACATGTGTCCACCTTGCTGGAGCCCTCTGCTGAGAGTACACTCATATTCAGGGATATCAGTTTGCACAGCTTCACAATATGCACCTTACCACAATTGTATGTTAGATCCCTGATAGATGTCCTTTACATTATTCATGTAAGGATGCTTATCTCACACAGACATCCTCCCCATTATGTCACCTTGTGTGACAGTCAACGGCAACATATTTGCACTGTAGAGTCCATACTGTACCATAAAGATATGTGTCTGGTGTTGCTGCTACAACATCTTCCATTGACATGCCTCCTCTGCTTATACATGATGGAGTTTCACCTGTCCTCTTTCCTTGTGTTCAGTCTTGCAAATCATCTGTGTGTCCCTATTCAATACACACACTTCCCCGGGTGATCATGTTACATGGCAGTCCATGTCCTGTTACAGAACATTAACACAGCTTCAGTACAGAATGCCAGGAATGGGATATCACAATCTTCTGCACTGTAGGTGCACTGTCCTGTACAGAGTTTAGACCATACAGTTCACATTCATACCATTCAACTGTCCAGATATTGCTAGGATGCCCAGAAGTTTTCCCCATCAAATATTGTGGCTTTCTGCCATATCACTGGGATGATCTCTGGAAAGATGTGACTCAATGTTACGAACATTTGTGTACATACCTCTCAACTGTCCTGATCTGTGAAGCATGACCAGTGTTTGTCTCATATTTATCACATTTTCCTCATAACATTCTTTCCCCAACAAATCATTGGCATGTCATTTCAGAGTGAAGTCAGAAAATGATGACTGATGTTTGAGTTTCAAACTTCCTGCACTTCAGATAGTTCATGCTAATCTACATCTTATTTATTCTATCAACTTCCCACATTTGGAAGTAGAATATTAAAGATCTGTTATTGTTTCTGTGCCTTTCTCCTCCCATTATTTATGGCTTTGTTCAAATTTCTTGAGCTAAGAGTTTGTGAGTATTCCACTCTAACACATTTTTATGTGATATCTATGTGAAATATGTTCCTATTTCTGGTTATTTGTCCCCTCATTACATTGGCCTTTGTGCAGATTTGTTGCACTTACAGAATGACAGCATTTGTGAAGCTCTGGTGATCACCATGGCATTCTGCACAAATCCATGCACTGTAGGTGCTGTGCTTTACATGGAATTGCTATCGGCATTCGCTTACAAGGTATTACAGCCAGCAACACTGTTGTAAGTCACAAAACCTAGCTTAGATGCACAGTGCCTCATTAATATGCACTGGGTCCTGATGTGCACCATTGTGCTATCACATAACATCCATGTAGGCTCTGAGTGAAGCCTACACAGAGGTTATTGAATCCCAGAGTATAATTCCATAATTATGCTATTTGTGAGTGATATATTATTAATCAACTACCACTCAAAAACAGCTTTTAAGGAGTTAGGTCATATCATTAAACTATTTTTGTCCTTTTCAGGTCTTTATTTTAATAAATCAAAATCCAAATTCGAATTCATGAATAAAAAAATGAAAACTCCAACCTCATAAAAAACATATCATAAGCAAACAAGTTTCATCACTGGAATACCTAGGCATAAATCTATCTAAATCAATAATGAAAAAATTTATATAAATTATAAATATATTACAAAATAATATTAAATGTAATCTCCATATGGAACAACTTTATAATCCCCTTTGAGGGTTGGCTACAAATAATACAAAAATTATTCTTTTTTTCAAATATTGTACATAATACAAGCACTATTAACCACACAACCAAAGGCTGTAACAGAACCAAGTCACCATAAAACGTAATAGTTCCAAATACAATAAAGGCTGTCGTTTTTACCCTCGTATCACTCTGTGCTAGTGATACAAACATCGATCTCATACCAGTTGATTATTAGAATTTATTCCAAAAGCGAAAAGTAAAATAAACACTTTAAACACATGAAAAGAAAATAAAACGAAATGAATGATTTAGCGCTTTCATCTCCAACACCAGAGACTTCTTCAGAATCAATTAACCATTCACTGTTCTTACTATATATATCCTACATCATTAATTGCTAATTAAACATTCATCACAATTATCAGGCTAAATGCATGTGTTGATTGATAAAGAATGAATAAAATAAAGGGCTAGACATCAGAGTTTTGTTTTCCTGCAACACTGAATGGACATTTAAAATTTTGTTAAATGTGCCCATATATAACCATTTATAACCAAAATGTATTTGTTCAACATTCATATATATACTGTATTTTAAATAAATAAATAAATAAGTATATAAATATACATTCAATTACTAAAGGGGCACATTGATAGATTGAAAGTGAGTAAATAAATAAGTACTGTTGACATGCTTGACCAAAAAAGGTTACTAGTTAATAGCTAAAAATTATATCAAGTACATATATACAATATAAATGCATTTGTCAACATATTTATATATGTAATATGTGAAAAAAATGTAAACAGTGAGTAAATAAATATGATAAAAGACAAGTACATTTATCAATATATATGTGCATACAAGACATAAAGAATCCACGATAAAGATGAGAAAAAATAATAATAATAAATAATAAAATAAACAGATGTAGCACATTGTACTTGTTTGTATCTGTTTGTAGAGTGTATGCATATATATGTAACCATAGTAGTTTGAATAAGTCACCACATGTTGTTAATAAATAAATAATTGATTTAGTGTAAGACTATTAATTTAAAAACATATAAGCAAATATATATATAATTATTTAAAAGTGTAGTTTAAAAATTCTTTAAAAATATTATTTAATTAAAATTTATAGTACTAATAGTTTGTATACCTGTTAAGAACATATTGAAACTAATGGAAAATATTGTAATAGTGTTGTAATACCAAGTTATATAATCATAATGCATCAATAAGATTTGTATTGTATATTATATATTAAGCATTGTATATTAACACCCATAGAGACCTATTTACACCTTTTTATATATATAGTTACCTGTTAAATGGTTTCATTCTAGAGGGTATATACTCTCAATTTTCTTAGCAGCTACTCAGTTTATCTTTTCTTTGGATCTGCTGCCAATATTTTTAACGCCGGGGTAATAGATATGTGGTCATTTAGTCCTTTACCACTACATGTGTCTAATCTCAACTGCCAGATCATTTCCCTATACTCTAGCTTAGTCTCCCAGTCACCTCCTCTTTCCATGGGTTCAATTTCCTCAAGTACCCAAAATTTAAAATCTGCCTGTTTACATACCATCGCGTGCCTATATAGTGCATTATTGTCATTATGTTTACTGATATCCCTTGTATGTTCGTATATTCTATTCCTTAAATGACGTTCAGTTTTGCCTATATAGTAACTCCAGCATACTTTACAAAATACTAAATATACTACTCCTTTTGAGTAACAACTATTGTACTTTTTGGCTTTTAAAGTTATATCCAAGCTAGGTATTCTAATTTCTTTTAATCCTGCAATAAATGTACATTGTGCACACCTACTGGATTTAAAGGTACCATGACTCTTGTTCGCCCCCCTATTATTAGTAGTTCTCTGTTCAATAATGTTTTTAATATTCTTGTTCCTTCTGAAGCTGTATTTTATATCACTTTGAAATACATCAGTCTTAGTTGCTATGTTTCTAAACATCTCCCAAGTGTCATCAATACTTCTCTTCAGCCATTTCACACCTTGTAATATGTCATCGTCAGATATGGTGTATCCCTTGTGACAACTGTATTAGTGGTGCTAGAACTACTCTTCTCATTGCTAGTTACTGTAGGCTTCACACTCCCTTCTTTGGCTAACAAAGCATTGTATTTATTGCCTCTTTCAGATAAAACGTATTCTTTTATAGGGCTAGTAAAACCCATAGGATAACCTCTTTCATGAAACATTTTTTCTACTTCATCTATCTCTTTTAAAAAATCTGCATCATCTGAGACCATTCTGGCCATCCTGATCATTTGCCCTTTTACTATGTTTTTCTTGAGTTGATAAGGATGATCACTATTAAAATGCAAATAGGCATTTGAATGATGTTCCTTTCTAAATACATTAGACCTATAACATTTACTCTGTTTGTCCTTACTTAGGTTGATATCCAAAAAATGTATTTCCTCTGCTTCTATTTGGTATGTAAAATGAAAAAAAGTAGTTGTCTGATTTATATATTGTATAAAATCATGAATGCATTGATATGGACCAGACCATAAAACAAATATATCATCCAAAAAGTGAAAATAATTACTTATGTGTTGACTGCATACAGAATTAAACACATAATTCTTTTCCCAGAATGACATGATAATGTTAGCATACACAGGGGCACAAGCTGAGCCCATGGCTACTCCTTCTTTCTGATGGTAGTAGTCTCCTTCAAAGTATACATAATTGTACTTTAATATCAGTTCCATACATTCCAAAACTGTTCTAAAGTTAGCTTCTGTTACTAGTTTCAGTTCTTCAAGTACTTTTTCAAACCAGTCTAAACCAATATCTTGAGGTATGACTGAAAACAATTCTTTAACATCAATGGTAATAAACAACATATTATCTAAATAGGTACTCCCACCTATTTTTTTCAAAAAATTCCATGAATCTATTAAAATATGGTCATATTTTGCATTGAATCCTTTTAACATAGTGTCTACATAAATTGCCAAAGGCTGAGTTTTTGATCCCTGGGACGATACTATAGGTCTCATGGGCGGGCTGTGTAGGGACTTGTGTATTTTGGGTATTCCAAAAATACCCGGAATAACAGGTTTTGTTACCTTTAGAAACTTATACAATTCCAAATCAATCATTCCTGTGAACAGGTTGTCTTCCAAGATGAGGTCTATCTTCCTATATGCAATGTTAGTCTCATTTTTTGTTACTAAACCATATTGCTCTTCCTTGTCCAAAATGTCCTTCATTTTCTTAACGTAATCCCATTTATCCATAATAACCACTCCTCCCCCTTTATCAGGCTTCATGATACGAATTTTGTCATTACTACTCATTTCTTTGAGTAGTTTGTATTCAGCATTAGTTAGATTGTTTTTGATCTTTCTATTGTCAATATTGTTATTTTTATATCCATCTCGTATCCTATTTATGACACATTTTTCAAAATTTAAAATTTCAAATTGTAATGGGGGGTTGTAGGTACTATGTCTTGCTAAGGAATTCTCTCTTTCCTGCCCTGCTCTGTCCTTGAATATATGTTTGAAATTTAGTTTTCGTGTAAATAACTTAATATCTAGTATAATATTTTCCACTTTAGGTGTTTTAACTGGTACAAAGGTGAACCCTTTGGTAAATAATCTAAAAAAATCTTGGTTGATCAATATTTCAGTGTAAGTAAATATATTGAAATTGTTGAAAGTATGTATAGTGACATCCTCTGATTCCTGTACATCCAAAATAAATTCAGAACTACTGTCATTTATTGTATCTTGGCACACACCCATATCGAAGACATCTACCTGTATTCTCTCCCTACATGCATTACTTGAGCATAAGTTGGTTGAGTCCAATTTCTCAACCTCTCTGACCTCCTGGGTTCGTCTATCTCTAAAGGGACATCAGTTCTAATGTTGTTGTCATTCTCTATTGGAACAAAGTGTTCATCATTTGAATATCTATGGTATTCCACTGGATTTGAGTCCAATGGCCTTTGTTTCCATTGTCTAGATTCCCAGTTAGCACCTCTTCCAGTCCCTCTGTAACTTCTGTTCTGGTTATATCTTGTCCTATGCATTTAGCCTGATAATTGTGATAAATGTTTAATTGGTAATTAATGATGTAGGATATATATAGTAAGAACAGTGAATGGTTAATTGATTCTGAAGAAGTCTCTGGTGTTGGAGATGAAAGCGCTAAATCATTCATTTCCTTTTATTTTCTTTTCATGTGTTTAAAGTGTTATTTTACTTTTCGCTTTTGGAATAAATTCTAATAATCAACTGGTGTGAGATCGATGATTGTATCACTAGCACAGAGTGATACGAGGGTAGAAACGACAGCCTTTATTGTATTTGGAACTATTACGTTTTATAATACAAGCACTACCTCTTTTACCTGATAAAAACAAAATAAAGAAATTAACAAACTATTACTAAAATTCCTTTCATTTCCTAATAAACCTATAATAGCTTTACAACATCATATCAAATCCTGGGGTCTGGGGAGAATCAATTTTAAGAATATTAACACATACTGTATATATTAAAGCTTCTATATTAAAAAAAATACTAAACTGGGTAGACCCAAATTATAATTGTAATTGGAAAACTCTACACCATCCTTCATAACACAAAGGGGAATTGAGAAATAACTGTTTTGCTAACTGAGAAAACTTCATATGACATTATTTATGTAACTATATATATACAATATAACCTTTCTTCTTCTCTTTTCTCTACTTTTATAAACCTCATTCTGAAACATTCAGAAATATAATTGGCAGAATAGACTTGAAACTTTGGTTCAAGACAGTTATTCCATTTTGCATAACAAAATAAGACTCACACACATAAACTATCTATATGGGAATCTAAGAACTTTAAAACCACAAGACTGGTTATTGTTACAGAATATTAAATAGCAGACTCAATCTAAATGTTTATTGATTACATACTTACCTCGTAAAAAAATTCTAAATTAATCCAACTATTCCAGGAAATAATCTACAATAGAATTACATCAGATAATCTCATATCTAAACATTATACAACTTTTACAATATGCAAAGCTAACTTAAATAACAGATTTTGGAATCATACCACTCTAGGTTATAGCTACCTACTTTCTGAAGAGAATAAACCTCAAATAGTAAGTTCCACTGGGAACACTTCTGGTTGTCATGATTGGTGAATATTCACTTGGAAATTTTTTATATAGATCTTGTCTAACATCAGACAGAATGGCTAAAATAAATAAAAGTAGTAACATTTGTTGGAGATGTACTCAAATATGTGATGTTATTTGGTCGCATATTTTTTCAACTGTCCTCTCCTGAAATCTTTTTGGAACAAGCTTGAGGATTTCATGAAAGTCTTATGGTTATATAATATCTGCAATTAAAATTTTAAGATTATTCAAAGCAAATCAGAATGGAAAGATGAAAAATGTTAGTCTTCGGATGTTATGGACCATCTTTGTGACGGCAAGGAAAAGTATCACAAAATGATGGAGGACAGCCTCACCACTTCAATTTGAAGAATTCCTGTCTACATGAAGAAAACTGCAGTCAAAGTGACTAAAATAAAAGAATACATGATCTATCCTAAATCACTCACTAACAACCCTTGGATTAAAGTATTATCTTTTATTAATGCATTTCAGCAGAACATTACCTCTTGAAATTCCACTGTTATGGTGCTTATCTTTTCAGTATGATTGTCCAGATATTAAATGTTCTAATGTTTATTTTCAATGGAGTGTCATTTTATATTATTTTTTTTTATTTATTTGAAGCACTCTATATATATTGTACATATTTCTAAACTTGTTTGTTTTAGTACTTAATGATGACCATATAAAACTATCATTGATCTATTGTATTTTTTAAACCAACAAATAAAACAAATTTAAAAAAAATTGAAAAAAAAATCACCATTTGAGTTCCTCTAATAATAACTTCTGAGCACATTTACTAATTTCTTGCCTGACAGGGATCCATGCTTCCCCAGTAAGTTTCCAAGTAGGACAGAGTTAAAGGCCTTGCCAAAGCTGAAGAACACCAAAACCAGTGGCTCATCTCTACAATAGACCAGATTAAGTTAGTTTGATATGAGTTTCTGTCCAAAAACACAATCTGGTTATTGATCTGTTGTTTGCTATCCTTTCCAAAGCAGACAAAAATTTCTTTCTCTCTCAGGTTGTCTACATTTTTTTTCAGTAATGAAATCAGATGAACCAGTCCCTAGAGCACTGTGATGTTTGCGGACTTTCCTTAATGCAGTGGTATCATTATTGATTTTCCCCAGTTTCCTAGCAGCACTCAGTTTTCTATTTTGTTATTTTGAGGAAAGGATAACAGCAGGATCTGTCATTACCATGCCTGTCTAGTTTTTATTACTGAGGAAAGTTGAGCTAGGCCTGGTAATTTGTCATTTTCAGTGCCCAAAGATATATTTTTTTAATTTTCCTGCCTCATTTCATCTTATGTTCTCGGTTTGTACTCATCATTTTTTACACTCCTGCCCAATAAATACTGCTGCAAAGAACCCATTAATACACATTGCATTATGCTCACCCTCTTTATTTACTCTGCTCCCAGGCAGTACTCCTTAGTTCCTGTTCCAAAATTTCACTTCTCCTCATAGTACCTAAGAAGGACTTTTGCTATACTTGGTTCTACCTGCCAATTCTACTTCTCATCCTGACTTAACACTGAATACTTTACTAAATGTTGTTTCTCTAACCTTCAGTTACACCTCAGTTTACACTTCCCTATCTTCCTGTCAACTCTATATACTGTTTCTTTATCCTCAGGCACTTCTCTGACCACTCCCTTCAGCCACCCTGGTCTTTTCTTGTCATTTGCTTTCCCACTCCTGTGACGCTCTTCCACTATCTAATGTCATATTGTATTTCTTTCTATAATTTCCTACAGTCCACTCACAGCTGTGACACTCCAACATTCCCTCTTCATATACATTATTCTCTGCACTGTTCTCTCATAGATCATTCTTATGTAGCCCTTCACTGCTAATTTGCTTTCATCCTTCCTCTTACTGTCCTCATCCTAATGGTATCCATACTCTATTGGGCCTGTGTTTTTTTTCTTAAAAAAAATGTTCTTTTTATTCTCACATTACAGAATGTTTTCCTTGCAACACTTTTATATCTTACAAACCCTCCAATGAACATGCCAGGTTTCAGTAGCCTTATCTAAAATATAACGACAAATGCACATCTAGCAAATGTTGGAGAAGTCTTTGTTTCCAAGTCAAACGCTTTTTACCTTATTAGTAACATATACAGTAACCTTACTTTTCAGGTGAATTTTAATATGTATGAAATAAATCCAATAACATACAATGTTTTTCCTTAGATCTTCTGATGTTTAACTTCATTTTGTAAACCGGAAGCTTCTAAAATGATGATAAGCCAATGTTCTCTATTAATTTCAACACTGCTTCTTTCTGTTCATGGCTTAACTTTCATATAGTAGTTTCATCAATGTTAATTTTCTTTCATATTATTGCAAAATGATTTATTATTTTAGGTTTGTTCTCCATATGGTTCCACCGCTTACTAAGCTTGAAAATGAAAATGGTACTAACCAATGTTTTTTGTGTTTTTAACCAATGTTTTTGTCTGTTTTTACCAATGTTTTTTGTCTGTTTGTAACCAATGTTTTTGTCTGGTTTTACCAAATTAAAATTTCTGTAGCACATATAAAGGCAAGGACGTAAAAAAAAAAGCAAATAAATAGGATTCAGTTAGTTAAAATGAGTAATTAGATGAACCTAATTTAGACTTCTCTTATTCCGATATATAAGGTGTACTTCATATAATTCAACATTGAACCCCAAAGGGCACTTATAAAGAATTCATCAAATCATTTTTTTCTCTGTCATGGGAATTTGTACATTAACACAAGTGTTACCAAATACATATTCATTCTATATCAGAGTAAGCATTTAATTTATATATTTTACAGCTAGTTTCAGTACTCCAAAAATGCACTGAATATTTTTCTCAGCAATTGCAGTCTTTCTTAAATTAATTCCTACAGCTTGAACCTTCTTTATAAAATGATAATAACAACAATGACAATAATAAATTATCATCATCATTAACAAGAACCCCTTTTTCCACTGTTTCCACATGGAGCTGGAGTGCTGTGTCAGTTGTAGCCATCTGTCTCGATTCAATGCCACTCTTCTACCTTCTCTGACACTCATCTCTGACTTTCACAGGTCTTCTCTCACACAGTCCATCTATCTCTTTGCTGGATGTTCTTGTTTCTACTTGCCTTCATCCTGACTGTCCTACATCTTCACCAGATTGTCTTCTAATTTTCTGCACATGTACCTGAACCACAGCAATCTGTTCATTCTCTGTAATTGGAGCTACTTGTACTTCTCATTTGATATTCTATGCATGCCTCACAGCGTGCATCCTATCACCTGTTTCAGACACATTGTCTCCATCATCTTCATCTGCTCTAGGTTTGTCTTCACTGCCCAGTTTTCTGCACCATACAGTAGTCCTGGTCACACCACAATCTTGTACACCTTAGTGTTTAGGTTATTTGGCATTCTTCTATCCTACACTATCCCTGGCACTCTGTGTCAGTTGGCTGAAGGCTCTCTGATTCTAACTTTGACCTCCTCAATCAGACTTCACTTCTCTTCAGCCACGCAGCCATATACTTGAAGCTGTTAACATGGCCCACTCTTTCCCTTTCTGTCTCAGTTTTCAGCTTTTCTGATCTCTAATTTCCTGCTCTTATAGCTATCTTATTTTTAATCAGCTTCATTCTGCGTACCTTCAGTTTTACATTGTATTCCCCTATCATAGCTGAGACTTTTGTTCTGACAATGCCTGTAATGCTACATCATCTGTATACAGAAATGTTGTTGATTTGTGCCCTGTGAGCTTATTGCTAATGCAATCCATCACTAGTGTAAACAGCAGAGGACGAAAACCTGAACCATGATGTAAACTCAATTCTACACGCAACCCCTCTATGTCAGTGTTCAAATGTTTGTCACTGGTCCTTGTACATAGTCTACACTCATTCTACTAATGTTTCTGGGACTTCAAACTGTCACATGACTGCCCAAATCATCTTTCTTGGGATCTTGTCATATGCTTTCAAGTCTAGGAATGCACAGTTGGACTTTTTCTTTATTTCCAGCTTCTGAGCTATCTGTCTCACTGCAAATATTGAGATGGTTCTGCTGTATCCTGACCTGAATCTGAACTGCTAATTTCCCATCTTTCTTTATACTATTCCATTTTATTTATTTAAAATCACCCTCACCAGAACTTCCATGCAGTGCAAATGGAATTTGATGCCTCTATACTTTCCACAGTTGTGATTTCTCCCCATCCCTTTTTTCTTGTACACTGACACTGCATTTCTTATTTTTTAGTTATCTGGGATATGCCTTTGTCTCCATACTGCTATGATCACCCTCTGGCACCATTTACCCCCTAACTCTACTAACATCTTGATCATACCGCCTGTGACCCCTTCTGATCCTGCTGCTTTTCCTGACTTCATTTTCCTTAGTGTGTTCTTACTTCTTTACAGGTGGCTCTCCCTCTACTTTCATTGTAGGCTGTGCATGGGGAAGTACAACTTTTTTGGGGCTTTCTTCATTCCAAACCTATTACAAATATGCCTTCCATCCGTCTTTGCTGTCTTAAGGACAGTTGAGTGGGGTTGTTACTGGCATCACTTATGAAGGGTGTCTGATAACTATCTCCTTTATTTTCCTGTCTTTTTCTTGCAATTTGCTAGTGTTTCTTGGTGACATCTGCTGAGTCATTTTACAGAAGATGGTAGAGTGCCTCTGACATTTTGATGTTTGCTATTACAACTGCTCTTTTAGCCTATTTATTAGCCAACCAGTGGTTTTTTTTAACCTGATCTGTTTTTTTTTCTATCTTCCAATCTTTCCTGCACGCTTTCTTTCTTTTGATGACTTCTTGGAATTCTGCATTCCACCACCTCATTTCTTTATACCTGGCTCAACTGCTTGTCTGCTCTATAATCCTAACACATGCTCTTTTGAGGTACTGTCATTCAAGTCCACCTATTTCCTCTTCTTCCTGATGTATGGTGGGGGTGTGGTGGGTATTGATCCCCGAGTATTTCCTTGGAGTATTGTGCTTTCTCTCCAGTCAAATCCTAGGGCTTCAGAGTAGTGTCTATAGACAATAGAGGCTTGTCAGATCACTGCTTGCAGCTGACTGTGGCAACCAGTGTTTTATGTTGTGGGTCAAATGTTTCTTCACTGGGAATGTTTTTGCAATTGCTGATTCAACCCCATTTCCTTTCCATATTAGGAGGAAGTCTACCTGAGTTGCATGTTGGCCACTCTTGCATTTGATCTTGTGACTGTCTCTCTTGCAGAAATATGAACCATGTTATAGTCACCATCACATCATTTTCCAGACATAAGTATAAAATAACCCCTATTTCTTTGTTCCTGCTGCCCCACCCATGTGGACGCAAAGTAGTCCTTATATCCTGTTCTGTCTGTCCTGATACTTGCTTTCATTTCCCCCATTATCAACACCATCTTATATTGTCCTGCATTATCTAGTATGCCCTGCAGCTTAAACCTGAATGCATGCTTTTCCTGTCTATCAAAACCCTGTTGTGGGACAAAGGTTGACATTATGAATAATGTCATATGCTTACACTGGAGTCTGCTTACCATGAGTCTGTCACTAATTCTGATGATATCCTGCATTGTGTTCTGAAGACTTTCCCTCTCCACAATTCCCATAATTTCTAGATTATCCTCAACCCAATCTAACTTGGGTCTTAGATACTGAGCAGCCTGTTGTTTTCCATGACTTCATATAAGAAGATGCCACATTCATACCACCATCCACTTATAAGCTGCTTCCTGTCAGTAAACCTATATTAAGTACAGCAACCCTTAGTTCACACTTGACAGGTTGATTGGTTTTACATTCAGCTTTTGCTCAACAGATATATCCCAGGTAACCCAAGCTGGGCAACTGGACACAGGATGGGCAGTAGCCTATAGACTAAGTAGCTTTAGGTGATTTGGTCAGATTGACTAATGTCACTGTCACCATAAAATGGGCATGAATAGCCAGTTATAAGTGGTTGTGGACCAAGCTCACTCAACCTATGTCGGGAACCCAATGTGAGTGGTGGCAGGGGTCTAGAGTTTATTAGTGGCCATGCCTACTGGGCTTTATGGCATGGCCAGTAGAAGCACACAGATCACTTCCTCCATTTGTATGGATGCCTGGCATTGGTTACCAGTTTTATGGTAACATTAATCAGTCTCACCAAATCACCTAAAGCCAATTTTACAATGTAGAGTGGCAAGCCAAGATTCAAAGTTTGTGATCTTTGTCCTACTATCTAGAGGATACTGCACAGCATAGCTCAGCTGATGTCCAAAGCTTCTGTCCAACTCCCCCTCCCCTGATATGTACCGTTTAGAGTCTGTGCTGCTGTCCATGACTCTATTCTTGGGTGAATTTGAGGTGGAAACCCCACAGAGACATAAAAGAACAGGGAACCTCCATTTAGGCATTGAACAGAGATAAGGCTTGCATATTGTATCTTTTTTTCATGGGAGGAGAAGGTCTTAATCATTATGCTAACTGTATCCTCAGTCTAATAATAAATGAGAACACAACCCACCTTTTCAAAACAAATTTTCCAAGCTTTTACATATAAATCTATTTAACCCATTTTGCAAATGGTGCTGAGTTATTCTGATACCCAAAAGCAGCTCCAGCACAATAGGTACTAAGCTAGCTCCATTTTGGATTATTCATTTTTTTTTAATTTTATGATAGTAAAAACCATGATTAAAAAAGCTTCTAAGGGGCTAAATGTCTACTTTATACAAATAATATACTGACAAACTAACTATCCTAAATTAATTATACTGATCTGAAAATTAATCTAGAAGTGAAATAATATGTTACTTGCATTCTTTAGTGATATGTGCTTTTAGCTTTTCAGGAAAAGCAATAGGCTGTTTATTGAGGAAGCAGCATTTTGCATGTTGTTTCATTTAGCAGGAGTAACTTTGCTGAAGGCTTTCTCTATATACGTGAATGAAGAAATTTTGGCCTAATGGGATTTATATCTCCATGATCTCTTGCATATGTCTGAGTTTGTTTACTCTCAGCTTAATAGCTAGTCAGGGAGCAATACCTGTCATTAGGTATTTTGTATGTTAGATTTTATTGGGTGATATAAGACTTGGGCTGCAACTTGTAGCCATTTGACATTTCGCTGTGTTAAATGATGACATTGCCTAGTACTGATGAAATAAATAATCTTAGCATTTTATTTTCAGCTTTTTGTAAGAGTTCTTTGCTTTGATACAATGGCTATTGTAGGCTGAGGCATATCTGAGTCTTAGCAGTTAACATTATCACCTATACTTGCAGCACAAGTTGTGAGAAGGGAAACTTACTAAGCTACCTTAAGTTGATTTAGAACTTTGGACATAATAATGTTCATATCTGCTTGGAATGAAAGAATATGGTCAAGAATCATTCTTATGCACTTTTTTGGTTAGTATGTGTTCCTGAAGGGTCTGATTGTGAGCACACAACTTAGACATGCATTTATGTTCTAAAACATATTACTGATGATTTTTGTGTTTTTACTTCTATTTTATTTTGCCAAATCAATTCAAAATTAAATTCATATCACTTTGTAATGAACAGTTCAGGATGTTGGCTGAATTGTGAGCTGATATTATGGTAATATGTTCAATATATAAAATACAACTGATATTAGGGAAGTCCAGATAAGACTATTTATATGTACTGTAAAGAGGAATCATCCTGTTTCTGACATTTGAGGTATTCCCACAGTGAAGGATTTGACTTGGAATGACATATTGTTACAACTATACAATAATATTATGTCACAGAGGTAGTCTTTGAACCATTAAACACCATCAGTAGAAAAAAACAACCTCTAATAATTTATCAGGTTTATCAAGGAGTAGGTTATGACTGACAGTTTCATAGGCTGTTCTTAAAACTAGGAAAAATTACTCCTTTTAAAAATCCTGAGCCATGAGTTAAGTTATGCATGTTAAAGTAAAACCGGCTGTGACATTTTGGCCTGAAGGCATACTATGTGCCTAATAAAATATCATACCCTGGGATTCAGGAAGCAGCCGTGCAGGAATAACTTATTCCTGCATGGCAGGGACCATTCCTGTTCAGCACGGCAGTATGCCATGCATATTTATGAAGGCACGCTTCCATGGTCTCAAATGAACACGGTTCCATGTACGAATGCAGGGGGTGTATCTGAGAGCAGAGCTCTCACAATACACATTCCCTCTGCACTCTAGAATTGCCTTTTGGCAATTAAAAACAAGCGGGAATTCTTGTAACACCCCCAACCCATCAGGATAACAAATCTGGTCAAAGGTATAAGGGGGAATCGCCCCCTACCAAGCCAAAAGTTGTTAGGATAACACAGGTAGCATAAGAACATAGTACACCTCTCCCAACCCATTAGAGTAAGGAATGTGGACAAAGCCAAAAGGGACAATTGTCCCACAAAGCAGAAATTGATAAAATAACAGGTTCAGCATTAGAAGGGATATTCTGAATGGTATAGATAAAATAATACAACAAAAATTATTTTTTTTATAAATGCGATAAAGTATAACCATAGGTGCACGTGTATGCCCATTGCTTAGCTATGCTTAGTCCAGCTTAAACAGCACAAAAAGTTAAATAGCAAGAGACATCCAGCAAAAGCAGTATTGCAATAGTGTAGTGATTTGAGTGTACACTTTGCAAGCAGCTATTTCCGGTTTCATCCCCATGCTAACCAATTTGCATTTTACATGTGAAAGCAGTAAATACATTTTTTTTTTGTTATTAGCTACTAAATTATATATATTTGTTAAATGGAGTACTGCATTAGGTCCAGATGTTAGGTGTCAGTTTAATAAAGTTGTGAAACCCCCATATAAAAACAAGTACCCCATACAGTATAGTCACACATGAATAAATGTAATGAAAGCACATTGGGGGATGTCAGTGACAGTAAACAAAATTATAATATGTAATAAATGATGAATCAATGCCATACAGCAGATAGTCTATAAAATGAAAAATAAGCAATGCTAAACATTGCACAGCTCTGCTTACCAGGTGTAAGCATTGTGTAAATATGACTGCTAAGTAATGAGTAGCCCAGCTAACTGGATTTGCCCATCAGTGAGCAGTGCTGAACCTGTCCCTTTAAGCACTGTCAACCTTAGCTAAGCAGGTTTGCCCATAGCTTAGCTTAGCTCAGCATATTCAAAACCATCCAGTTGTGGCAAAGGGTGGGAAATTGGCTGTATTTAAACCCCACAGGTGGGAATACAGCTCATAACTGGATGCAGCTTCCTACTGTGGGAAGTATGGCCGGAGTTAGTGAGGGCATGTGCTTCCATGTGTAGCGCTGGGGCATACATGAGTCCAAGGTCATGGTAGGACTCCTGGTACAAAACCATGATGAGAGACTGCTGCAGGGCCAGTACCAAGGCTCCAAATATAAAGCAGAAGCCTGGATACATCTCGCCAGTGATCTCATCAGTGCCACTGGTATCCCTTGGACTGGTGAGCAGGTCTGGCGCCACTATGCTGGCTTGAAGCAGAGAAAGAGGGAGCTCTTGGATGAGTGGGTCCAAAAAGCAAGGCAGAGGGGTGATGTCCCAGCAGTGTGTAAGCGCTCATATTAATAATTGTTTACTAATGTCCAGCCTGTGTATATGATGGATAGGTATGCCTAAATATTTCTCTATTTCCCTTACAGCTGCAGCTGACCAGGCTGTGAATCAGGAAGCCCATGCTAGTAGGCTGCAAAGGCTGCATTGCAAGGCTGGTGAGTAACAATCTTGCTTGTGGTAGTCATACCAAATAAATATAAAGTAGTAGAAAGTCACCTGTAGTATAAAAACTATGTCAGGGTTGTACTGAATAAACCAAAGAATATGACAGTAATAGTCCCATATAGGTCATATTTAAATAAAACTGTAACTGCCTGGCAATAAATCTCTAAATCCTGGACTGGTTGTGTTTACTCTGGTATTATATGGCATTTATTGTTGCATTCTCTGAATAGTAATGTTGTGTTAACCACTGTTACCCACACTGTGCTACATAACAAATGTCTAGGAATGTCTGTATAAGACTGTTGTAAGTACAAGATCAGGTTGTACAACCAAGAGAGACTTAGACAAAAAACACTGAAGAGATAGACAGCAGTGTCCAAATGGCACACTCTGCTGTGACTTAAATTGCTGTATTTTTAGCAGACAGAGCCATGGTTTGAATCCTGGGAGTGGTAGTAAGCTGTATGCATAATCACACCTCTCAATTGTAAATATTTTTCAGAATATCCAGATAATTGATTCATATTTTCTGCCTGTTCCTCTGTCCCCCTGGCAATTCAGTGGGATGATCTCAGAATTATGAAATAATGATATACATTTGATTTCCAGACCTCAAATCCTTGAGAAATGTATATTAAAACAAATCCTGTCACTCTAGCAGATCTCCAAGTTTATGACAGCAATATTCAAAACATGTCCCTATTTGTACCCCCATGTTGTCAAGCTTTGTCCAGAGTATGTGTATTAAGAGATTGAGAGGTATGTGTATAATATTAACTTGTAATCTGGGAATATGGATAGAAACAGTCAGGTAGTGTTAACAAACATTCCCTCCACAGGTCTGTTAGATAAGAAAACTGCGCCTGCCAATAAAGATTTAAATCCTGGACTGGTAGTGTTTACTCTGGTATAGTATGGCCTGACATGTAAGCATTCAGTAACATCTGATATCAGAATAGTGCTGTTGTATCTACCACTATTTCTCACACTGTGCTACATAAAAATATGTCTAGGAATGTATGTATAAGACAATTGTAAGTACAAGGTCAGACTGTACAAGCAAGAGAGACTTTGACAGAAAACACTGACGAAATAAACAGCAATAGCCGAATAGCTCACTCTGCTGTGACTTAAATTGTTGTATTCTTAGCAGACACAGCCATGGTTCAAATCCTGCAAGTGGTAGTAAGCTGTATGCATAATCATACCTCTCAACTGTATGGATTTTTTTAGAATGTCTAGATAATTGGCTCATATTTTCTGCCTGTTTCTCTGTCCCCCTGGCAAATCAGTGGGATGATCTCAGAATTGTAGTCATGAAATAATGACATATATTTGATTTTCAGACATCAAAACCTTCAGAAAATGTATATTAAAACAAATCCTGTCACTCTAGCAACTCTCCAAGTTTATGACAGCAATATTCAAAACATGTCCCTGTTTGTACCCCCATGTTGTCATGCTTTGTCCAGTGTGTGTGCATTAAGAGATTGAGAGGTATGTGCATAATATTAAATAGGAATCTGGGAATATGTGTAGAAACAGTCAGGTAGTGTTAACAAACATTCCCTCTGCAGGTCTACCAGGTAAGAGATGTAGAATTTAGCTATAAGACAGTTGAAGTATATACTGTGTACAATTATACCACTGCCCAAACCAAGGCCATAGGGTATTGTAATAATACCTGTACCCTAATGACTAGAGCAATGATCATTAAAGTTGTGAGAACTACAAGGATATTCAAGTTGTTAATTGACATCCCCCCCACCATATCTGCAACAATAATCTAAATACACAAATCAATGGATATGTTTACACCAAACCTTCTGTTGGGACATATGTCCTATTGTTCAATAAATATTGAAATTTGTTTCTATTAATGTTCCATGTTGAAATGCTATCACTGGTGACCTGTTGCTATCAATGCAATATGCATGCCATTGTAATGGCCACTGTGGTTCCATATATGCAGGTGTTCTGTTTGCTATGCAACTGTTCCAAATCTGGTGTTTTGTGGTAATGGGAATATCTATGCATGCTGTTATAACGAATCCTGAATTGTGTTGACTATTACTAAGCCCATATGTTTTAAAACTGCAATGCCATAGCACGTATGGGAAGGCCGGTCCCAGTGGAACCACCTTTCCCACCTCATCCGGCCATGGCAATGGGCCCCAGCATGTCTGGGACCCACCCTGAGACCTCCTCATCCACAGGTCCTTCACCACCTTCAGGTGGAACTACCTCAGGGGATGGGGCTCACCCCCCCTCCTGGACCGGCAATGGACAGGATCCTGCACCCGAAGTAAGGTCCAGGGATTTGTGCATAGCGAGCTTGGAAGGCAGCTTGAACATTTGCGATGCCAGCTTGAGGGACACGTGGTGCATTTAGAGGGTCAGCCTGCCCCTCCTGCTCAGCTCCCAGTACAGCCACCTACGGGGCCATGAAGATGCAGTGGTGACTGTCCATGGGTGGGAACATCAGTCCCACTGTTTCCATTTGGGGGCTCATGGGCTTCAATTTCCAAACACCCCTTCCCATCCAAGGTGTTTACCCCCCACATGTGTCATATACTGTCCCTGTATGTTGTCTTGTCTGTCTTGTCTGTCTTCCTACCCAATCTACCTCCCCAAATATACCTACTATCCTTCCCCAACATCTCCCTTTCACCTAAAAAATAGGGGCAATCTGTTCCCCCCCAAAAATTTTGGCACATACATAGCTGTCAATTTTGCACACGTGTTCAATGGACACATGTAATCTGGTCTAATTGGCTTCACAACATATTATTGTTGTCCTCACCCCTCCCTGGGATTTCAGTGTCCAAGACTACCTCTAAATTCAGTACATATGCACAGATGTTGCTGTAGACGAAATGGACAGCTATGGACCTTTCCTACACCTGCCCTGCACATCCCTCGCTACTTTACCTATTGTTTTTTCCTCTATGTGCCCCCTTTTTCACCACTTTCCTATCACCCCTATTTTCTTTTCTTTTAAAGAAATTAGCATGGGGGTAAGTGGGACTAAGCACTTTTAAGCAGTAGTAAGTGGATTTAAGCCTGTTTGCACGGTTGTAAGCAATGGCTACACAGATTAAGCACTGTCAGGCTGTCTGTAATCTTATTTAACCAGAAGTTAGCATTGCTTACTGCCGTACAACCCCACACAAACCCGCTTACAACTGCTTAAAAGTGCCTTAATCACTCTGTATCCAACAGCCCTTGTACTGCCCAGCAACAAAATAATCAGCACTTTCAAGTCTTAAACCCAAAACGCTGCATAACATAGCCACAGTGATTTACCACTAAGCCATTTCAACTGCACATAAAGGTGATGTTTTTTCAAACATATCATTCAGCATAATCATTCAACAGTAGGGAAAATGTATTTATATATGTAGATGTATGCATGTATGTATTTATGTAGACATACATGTCTATAAATATATATATATATATATATATATATATATATATATATATATATATATATATATATATATATATATATATATATATATATATATATATATATATATATATATATATATATTTCTGTAACATATCACACACACACACATATATATATATATATATATATATGTGGATTCACTTCATAATCTCGAAATACTGAAACATCAAATTTCAGTATCTTGAAACTATGAAACCAAATCCACAAAACACCGAAACTACAAAACCCCGAGCCCAAAAACCACGAAATTCAAAACACCGAACAAACCACATACACTATACCATACATACACAACGCCCACATCACAACATAAACAAACAAAAACTACACACATACACAACTAATGCACACAAAAGCAGAAGGGCAAGCCCCTCTGCACCCCCTCCGCCCTACTTATATATACTAACTCCGAGATCACACAAACAAGAAACAAAATCAAACTCACACGCACACATTCTCCAGTCCCTCACACACACACATCAAACATATCAGCAGACTCAAACACACTCTAACTCCCACTCAAATCCCTTACAAAACACTCACTTACCTGACAAAACACTTAGATCCACACACGGCACCGTGCACCATAAAGACACAATCCCGGACATCACGTAGCGTAAGTCCATAACCGTGAATTCAAGATATTTGAATTCGCGATTATGAACTTTTGCTATTTTAACATTTGAGTTTATAGTCTTGTGATACTGAAATTTGACATTTCAGTATTTCCAGATTATGAACGGCTTATATATATATATATATATATATATATATATATATATATATATACATATATAAATGTATATGTATATATATATATATATATATATATATATATATATATATATATATATGTGTGTGTGTGTCTGTATCTATATGTCTGTATATATGTCTCTCTCTCTCTCTCTATATATATATATATATATATAAATATATATATATATATATATATATATATATATATATATATATATATATATATATATATATATTGCATTTGAACATTGGATCCACACTCTGAACATTTCACTGCAAAACATCTGACCACAGGCACTGCTAGTGGGGGTGAAGGGGCTCAAAATAGGAATCTGTTGTAATTATTGCCATTATCCCTTCCTCCACAGCTGAAGTGATCTGCCTTGCAACACAATAACCAACACTGCAAGTTTTGAACACTGACCATGCACAACATAGCCACAACAAATTAACAGTAAGCCATCTCAGCTGTAAGATATCCGGATGATTTCTGTCACATATCATGCAGAACAGTCAGTCTACCATAGGCAATGTACAATGTGGAAGCAGGAAACATTCCAATGATAGATATGCACACACACACACATGCCTACATATATATATATATATATATATATATATATATATATATATATATATATATATATGTGTGTGTGTGTGTGTGTGTGTGTGTGTGTGTGTGTATACACATACATACACATATAAATATATAACTACTTATACATATATATATATATATATATATATATATATATATATATATATATATATATATATATATAGATAGATATATCTAAAGAGCATATATAGTGGGTGCATAGCATATCAAACAGCCATTATTCCTACAGTTGCCACCTTTTCAAATGACCAGTGTCTGATTCTTTCATACCAATGAGAATTATTGCATGAAACATATACCCACCCACTATGCAAAGGACATGGCACCACACTCACACGTTTGCATACATAAAAATGTTTATTTGTGTACTTTTTCAGTTGCTTATGCCATTTCTTATAGCAGATAAGTGTTTGAAATACATAATAACTGATTAATGCAATTCTCAGACAAAATATATGATACAGTAATCTGCAAAACATAACAACATAACATACTTTGCTGTCTAGGCTAAAGCCTTCAAGTAGTACAACAGTAAAATACACACTTGCCTTGAAGATAAAAATCAATCAACACTTAATTACAGATGTAGTTCAGCAGCCTTCAATTACACTCTGTACTCAACCCCTAGGGGAAAAGAATTAGTTGTCACAATGTAAATGTAACTGTTACATAACAATGCTTAACTTAAACATCACTATGACACTGACAAACAGAACTGTGTGTAATGCAGTAAGCTCTATCCCACCACTGTTCCCATGGTGAAACGTATGAAAATGTACAGCCATATACCTTAATGTTTCTTATTACTGATATCCTTCACAAGTTGTAATAGCCTAGATTAAAAACATTTAATACCCCTCCCCCATAAAATGTCTTACAAGACATATAACAGTGTTCTCCATACCATTACCTCCGGGCTGTACAGAGTCACACACATTTTGTCTAGCTGTAGCCTTCATATATATGGACCCTACCCCACAATTTGTGTGGGATTCCACAACATCACTGGAATGATAGCAGGAATGCCAGCACTAAATAATGAAAGGCCATTACCTAACAACCTCTTACTGCATGATATCTGGACAAAGCCTGCTATATAGGTGGAGGACAGAGGCTGAAACACAGGGCCATATTTGAAATATTGCTGTTATACACTGTGAAAGTTGTTGGTGTTACAGGACTGGTTGCAACATTCCCTTACTCAGGAATATGAAGTCAGAAATACAAATGGATGTTGCCATGTACTGATAGCAATCAACAGAGAGAATGGGACTGATACATCAGAGACAAGACCTGTGTAATGAACAGACAAAACATAACAGCCAATCCTCTGGCCATCATGTGGATAGGCCTGCAGTTGAGAGCTATGCAGACAGAATGCATTCCGTGCAGAACTAGCATGTACACACAAATCCTGTAAGACTAGCAGTATTCAGTGCATATAACAGCAATACTCACACACTGTCCCTAGGTCTGGAACCTTATACTATCATATAGTTGGCCTGTGCCCGCAAGCTCTGTTGTAAGAGGTATTGCTACCTGCTGTCTGTAACACTGCTGCCCACACACACAGGAAGGATGTATTCCATACAGGAAAGGTAAAGGGACAATGCCCACATGATGTAGTCATTTATAGTAATGGGTTGCTATGACATTGGCTATTGGAAGTACTACTCAGCTGGCTGCATGCAGTTAGTAAGGTGGGAACACCAACTGGTGCAGAGGCCATAACCTGATCATGAGCATCACCTAAAAAAGTCATGCTGCAACCTATTCAAACCAGCTCGATCCCTGTAGTGGAAAGACAGAGAGAGAGTGAGAGAGTGAGAGAGAGAGAGAGAGAGAGAGAGAGAGAGAGAGAGAGAGAAATAATAATAATAAAAAACAAAAATACTACAAAAAAAACCCAAACAAGGAAGATGTCCAACTGGTACACAGAAGAGAGCACAATAATAAAACAGGTATGATAAACATATCAGCATGTAACTAAATGTAGTAGTTGGTCTGTAATAATGGGATAGATGATGTTGAAAGATTTATATGTGCCATTAAGACTTTCTGTAATGATGTCCTACTGAAAAACTGCTATGGACATAGCACCTGGCCCTGTGGGCAGTGGGCCATACCTGTCAACTCTGCAGATCTGCACATAATATCAAGATTTAAGCCATCATAGTGTTTGTTCTGTTCCTCCAAACATCTATATTAGGCTGGCAAATAGCTGAAGGTAGAAGTAATGAAGTCATGATAGACACATGAGTTTCAGACACCACCACCTTCAGAGCAGTCATGGTAATGTGAAATGTATCATGCAGAAAATTCATAGGTTTGTAATAGGCAAATCTGAGGTCTGTCCCTATATATCCTCCCCCCCCTAATGTTAGGCTGTGTCCACATGTGATGCTCTATTTCGTAGCAAGGCAGAACAGTTCAGCTTTGGATGAAGGAGGTTCAGAGTGTGGATCCAATGCACTCCATGTATGTGCATATATATATATATATATATATATATATATATATATATATATATACACACACACACACACACACACACACATATATATATATATATATATATATATATATATATATATATATATATATATACAGAGAGAGAGAGAGAGAGTGAGAGACATGTATATCTACATATATATATATATATATATATATATGTATATGTATATATATATATATATATATATATATATATATATATATATGGGAGCCCTTCATTTGATCAAAATTTCAAATGTTCGACACCCATATGGCCAACAACATATGACTGAACATTTGAAAGGCCGACAAATGATAACGGAGATCCAGCTACAGTGCGGAACTGGGAGATTCCCCTTTCCTGCACTGTAGTGCGATCTCGGAGTGAGAATATTTAAGTAGCAGGTGGGGAGTGCAGGTGGGCTTGCCTCCCTGCCCAACACTGTTTGTAGTACTTGCACTACTATTTCAGGTTGTCGACATTTCAAACTGTCGGCCATATGTTGTTGGCCATATGGATGTCGGCATTTTGAAATGTCGGCAATCTGAAGTAGACCCATATATATATATATATATATATATATATATATATATATATATATATATATATATATATATATATACATATATATATATATATATATATATATATATATATATATATATATATACACACACACACATACACACACACACATATATATACATACATATATATATATATATATATATATATATACAAAACGTGTAGTTCTACATATATACAAACACACACACATGTGTGCACACACACACACACACACACACACACAGACACACACACACACATATATATATATATATATATATATATATACATATATATATATATATATATATATATATATACATATAGATATATATATATATATATATATATATATATATATATATATATATATATATATATATATACCTACTGTTGAATGACTGTACTGCATGATATATTTGAGAAAACATCACAGATATCTGCAGCGCAGGTGGCTTAGTGGTAAATTACTATGGCTATGTTGTGCAAGGTCCTGAGTTAGACACTTGCAAGGGCTGATAATTTATTTTCAGGCCAGACCAAGGGCTGTTGGATACAGAGTGATTAGGCACTTTTAAGTAGTTGTATGCATGTTTGAAAAGGACAGTTATGTGTGGTGTGAAATTCTTTTTGAGAACCGATTGCACTTTTTTTGTTAAGGTGAGAGTAGGATGTTGGGGAAAGATGGTAGGTATATTTGGGGGGTTAGGTTGGGTCAGAAGACTGACAAGATAGAAAAGACAGCATACAAGGGTGGTATATGACACATGTTGGGAGTAAACACCTTGGACAGGGAAGGGTGTTTGGAAATTGGGAGCCCGATGAGCCCCCAAATGGAAACAGTGGGACTGAGGTTCCCACCCATGGGTAGTCACCACCGCACCTTCATGGCCCTGTAGGTGGCTGCGCTGGGGGATGAGCAGGATGGGTAGGCTGACCCTTTAATTGTGGCATGAGGCCCTCAAGCTGGTGTAGCAGATTCCCCAAATCTCTGCGGAGCTCCCTATGCACCAGACGCTGGACCTGACTTCAGGTTACAGGATCCTGTCTGTGCCCATTCCTTGGGGGGCAAGCACCACCCCCAGAGGTGGTTCCACCTGAAGGTAGTGCAGGACCAGCAGAGGAGAATGTCCCAGCATGGGTCCCAGATGTGCTGTGGCTTTGTGCCACTTCCAGATGAGGTGGGAGAGGTGGGTCCACTTGGAAAGGCCTTCCCAAACATGCTATTGTGTTGCAGTTTTAGAACATATGTGGGTTAGTAATAGTCAACACAATCCAGGATTAGTAATAACAGCATGCATAGATATTCCCATAACCCAAAACACCAGGTTTGGAACAGTTGCATAGCAAACAGAACACATGCATATATGGAACCACGGTGGCCATTACAATGGCATGCAGGTTACATTGATAGCAACAGACCACCAATGATAGTGTTTCAACATGGAACATGAATACATTCATAGGTTCAAAGGTTCATAGATACATACTAGGTTATTGGCCCTAGGGCCTAAATAAGCCTATCCAAACGGTATCCTGGCTTTTGCCACCAAAGAAAATCCTGTGCCCCTGACAAGCAGAGCCACAGAAGTGATCCCCGGGGTGAATTTTTTATCTCCCATCCAATCATCAAGATTTTTCTTGAAGAGTGCTAATGAGGAGCTTTGTTTGATACAGATAGTTAGTTTGTTCCAGAGTATGGGAAGTCTCTGGAACAGGAATCTATCCCTCCAGCATGTTCTGTTTATTGTGGTGAGAAGGTTTAGTTCGCTAAAGCATGTAACTTGGATGGATTGGCATTTCTTTAAATGGAGTATGTCCAACAGCTCTGGGTTTGACATAGCTTTGTATGTTAGGCAGAGATCGCCTCTGAGTAGGCGATATGCGACAGAGTAAAGCTGGAGTTTTTGAGACGGTCTGTGTAGGGCATCTGTTTGAGGTCGGTAATCCTCTTTGTGAGGTATTTCTGCGGCCTTTCCAGTTATTGTAGATGTCTTGTGAGGTACATACCAAAAGGGGTGTTGTACTCTATAATGAGTTTAATGACTGATAAATAGAGAGGAACAATGACCTCTTTTTTCCTGGATGAGAAATCTTTTGTGATGAGGTGTGCCACATAGAAGGATTTCCTGACTACTGTGGCGATATGATTATCAAAGGAGAGACTGTACACCTGTGTCCCTAGGTCTCTTATCACACTTTCGGTGTTAAGTCGACTACCGCCTATGTGGTAGTTCATGGGTACAGAGATTTTACCAAAAGAGATGACAATGCACATTTTGGAATTGAGCTTGAGGCCATGGTTTTGACACCAGGCATCTGTCTCAGTGAGGCCCTTTTGTAGGATGTCCACATCATTAGGAGTTTTGATTATGGCTCCTATTTTGCAGTTACCTGTGAACTTTGTTAGCCAAAGACCTTCTGCGTTAGCCTGTACTTCAGAGAAGTAGATACCAAACAGGAGAAGACCTAGGACTGCACCCTGAGGTACACTTGTCACTGGTCTGAAGTTGGATTTAGAGTCTGCTACATTCACAGTGTGGGTTCTGTAAGTGAGCCAGCTGGCAACCCACCTTGTGACATAGGGATTATACCTAGTTTAGTGAGTTTATCTATAATTCCAAAGTGGGGGATGGTGTTGAAAGCCTTGCGAGATCTAGATAGGCTGTGTGAACCACCTTACCCTCATCTACGGCTTTGGTGACTGCTTCTAAGAAGTCTATCAGGTTTAGGAGACATGATCTGCCTTTTATAAACCCAAACTGGGTAGGTTCCAGAGTTTGGAGATTACCAATGTCATTGTTTATAAGTTCCATGATGGTACGCTCCATAGCCTTGCAGACCAGGCTCATCAGGCTAATGGGGTGGTAGTTCCTGTGGTCCGTGTTGGCTACCCCTTTGTGGAGAGGGATAACTGTTGATGTGTGCCATTCAGTGGGCACAAAGCCTGAGGTGAGGCTATGATTGAACATGGTACTTAGGTGGGGTGCCATTTTGTTCTGTAGTTCATATAGAACACAGCCTGGGATATTGTCAGGTCCCATGAATGCTGTGTTCTTGGCTTTGGAGTGTGTGTTTTTTAACTGAGCAGCCGTGATTACAGGAACTTTGCATTCTTCCAGTATAGAGATGGGCCATTTAGGGGTGAGAGAGGGGTAAAGTTAGCACTGAACATATCTGCCAGGAAGTTGGCAGTATCAGTTGGTTCTTTATATTTAGTGCCATTGTGCTGCAACTCAGATCAGATCTGAGTGTTGCCATTGAGATTCTTGACATAGCTATATAATGCTTTGTGGTTGCCTTTAGAATCAGTGGTGATTTTGTTTTCGTAACAACTTTGGAGGATTGTGAGAGGGATCTCAGCTTCTTACTGAGGCTACCCACGGAGTTCCTCCAATCATAGGATTTTACTCATTTTTGCAACAGCTTCTTTCTTCTGTTGTAGAGTTTGTTTATGGCAGAGGACCACTAGATTGGCTTCCTTTTTTGGAGGATAGCATCTTGGTTCTGTTAGGGATTGCACAATCCATTCATTCATGTAAGTGCTTATAAAGTGCATTTGTATAGGATTCAGCAGTCTTACCTCTATTGTCTGTCAGCATGGGTGTCGTGAAGTTTGCCACTTCTGTCTTAAGAAGCATGAAGTTGGCTTTGGAGAAATTTTTTATGGTCGTCTCCCTAATGAAGGGTGTGGGTGTGATGTGTATGTCTATGGTGATTAGCCTGTGGTCAGATCTGACCAATGAGGAACTGACCTCTGGTGTGGAACAATGGTTGTCCATGTTGGTAATGACCAGGTCTAGGATATTGCTGCCCCTGGTGGGGGTGTGGATAAGTTGATCCAAGGCATTGGAATTTATGAATTCCAGAAAACATTGAGCACAAGAGTTGGTACATGAGTAGTTTTCCCAGTTAATGGTGGGGCAGTTGAAATCACCCATTATTAGGGTGTTAGGTTGTACCCTAATATTTTCCTGTGTATCAAGAAATGAGGAGTGGGAATCCTGGGGCATGTCAGGGGATCTGTAGCAAGCTACAATTTGGATTGTGGTCTTGCCCAGAGTTAGTTGCACTTGGATAATCTCGCATGCATTATGCTGGGCAACAAGCCTGGAGGTGTGGATATCCTTAATGAATATGGACATGCCTCCGCCTTTAGTGTTTCGGTCCAGGTTAGGTGGCCAAAAGGTGTGGTATGAATTATAGCCTGATAATGCAGGGGTGCTCTCTGGAGCCTTGAATCAGGTCTCTGTCACTGCACAGATGTCGATGTTCTCCATTTTAAGGAGAGCCTCAAGTGAGTGCATTTTGAGGATTAGACTTCTTGCATTAAGTAGCATTACCCTCAGATTTTGCTTGCTTGTACCTGTTATGGTGGTGAATGTGTCATTTGAACCTTGCCTAAAAAAGGCACTATAGGGGTGGCAAGAGCCTTAGCCAGTATCCGGAATCTCAAGGGCGATAGGTGCAGGCCATCTGTGGCAAAGCATCGTGGTTTATTGATTATGTCATCCCAGGCAGACAGATACTGGATCCCCTTAGAATGACACCAGAAGCTTAGCCAATTGTTAAAGTCAATCATTTTGTCCTTGTACTGTAGTATCATTCTGGGTGATGGCAGGATGCTACTCAGGGCTAGGGTCATACCTGCCTGGGCTACAAGATCGGACAGCTCCTCCATGTCTCTTTTCATGTAGTCCAGGGAGGTACATCTCAGGTCATTCACACCAACATGGACAATGACAGAGTCATATTTGTACTTGTTGTGGAATGACCTGAGTGCATGTGTTATGTGGCAGATCCTGGCATCTGACAGGCAGCTGACAGTAACTTTCTCCTTGTTTAGCCTGGTGAGTGGAACATCAGTGTGCCTAACTATAGAGTCACCTATGACTAGAGTGTTGGTACGTTGTCATGTCTTATGGGCTGTGGTTGAGTCGCACACTGAGTTTGTGGGCTATATGTCATTTGGGTTGTGTTGGGGGGTAGAGGTTGCTTGTGTTTCTGCTTTAGAGGTCCCTGTTGCTTGGGTAGATTTTTATTGAGAGCCTCCATGAATGTATGCGTGTGTTTTGTGTTTCTATGTGTTTGTTTTGGTGGTGTAGGTTTTCAGGGCTATGTGATGAGTGTGGTGTGGTGCAAGTGTTTACCTTTTCCTCTTGACTGTCTAGTCCAGTCTTGGGTGAAGAGAGCTTTGCTTCCACTTTGGCTATATAAGTGCATCTCTCACAGATTGTAGTGTTGGGTTGTAGGAGGAGAGGGTTGTCTGTGTACATGAGGCAATTGCTGCATTGCCCCAAGATGCCCAGATTAATCAGGTAGTCAGGAGAAAACACCAGGAGCCGACCCTTAGACATGCCTGGATAGGTGCTTATTTATTAACTACTAAAAACTGTTTTCCTCTCAACAAGTGAGGAAAGTTGAATGCTGTAGTAATTTGTAGCTTATTTAGTGCTTACAATGAGTTCTGAGCAAGTGCTGACCTCAAAGAAACAGATTTGAGAGCTGAAACTAGAAAACTGGCTATTTCTAAGAAACAAAACTAAGCTAAAAGGCTTCCCTCCAACACAGAATGGCTTGGGGACTCAGAAGCTTACAAACACTTCTGGATACAGCAAATCTGTATCTGGACTAGTCGACTTACAGCAAAGGCAGGAAACAAGCTTACAAAATATATATATATTTTTTTTGTAAAGTGGAAAAGGGAAAGGAGGAGCAGAAACTAACTGGGTTGGCCTTCTCAAATGTTCTCCCTGGATTAGGTAGAATGAGGTAATAACACTAGACTGGGAGGAGTGTCAGTAGGGGCGGGCAACTGCAATGCCACCAAGTGTAAAAACAGGATACAAATAGGCAGGGTGGGTTATAAGATACACTCCTTAGCATGAAATCAGAACAAACAAATTCAACCAAATGCTTAACAATTGTAGAAAATTTCTAGTTAATACCTCACACAAAGTGAAACTAGCTAGAAAAGTATATGCAGACAATAAAAGTGCTATAAATAACTTGTAAAAATAAGCATAAAAACAGGATACTTAATGTTATATATCAGAGATTAGATGGCTCACAGCCCTTTCTCCGATTAGCTCAGTGTGAAATGGCAGAAACACTCACAAGTTTCCTGCTTAAGTAACAAAGTTGAAACCTGAAACAACTTTTAAAAAAAGCTTGAAAGAACCAATGAGGTGCTTACTCCAATCCATAGTCCAGGCAACCCCAATCAGCCAATGACCATAAACAATTTACTCTCACTGAAATGCTATAATGGCTTTGGCTATACTACGATGGCCTGGAACATATGCTCAGACACACAGCCTCTACTAACAAACAGCAAGGCCCAAAAGACAATCCTGAATATGGACAATGCTACACTATCCACACTACTTAGTTAGAAAAAAAACTGCAGAAATGTTTAAACTGATAAAGGATTAAGGAGACTCTAAAGAATGCTTTGAACAGCAAACAAGTTATATGATACACTCCTTAGCAGGAAATCAGAACAAACAAATCCAACCAGATGCATAACAATTGTAGAAAATTTCTAGTTAATACCTCACACACAGTGAAACTAGCTAGAAAAGTATATGCAGACAATAACATGCTATAAATAACTCATAAAAATAAGCAAAAAAACAAGCTACTTAATGTTATATATCACAGATTAGTTGGCTCAGAGCCCTTCCTCCAATTAGCTCAGTGTGAAATGGCAGAAACACTCACAAGTTAACTTCTTAAGTAACAAAGTTAAAACCTGAAACAACTTTAAAAAAAAGCTTGAAAGAACCAATGAGGTGCCTACTCCAAGCCATAGTCCAGACAATGCCAATCAGCTAATGACCATAACCAATCCACTCTCACTGAAATTCTATACTGACTTTGGCTATACTGTGATGGCCTGGAACATATGCTCAGACACACAGCCTCTACTAAAAAACAATAAGGCCCAAAACACAAGCCTGAATATGGACAATGCTACACTACCCACAGTACTTAGGTAGAAAAAAAAACTGCAGAAATGTTTAAACAGATACAGGATCAAGGAGACACCAGAGAATGCTTTTAACTGCAAACAAGTTATATGATACACTCCTTAGCAGGAAATTAGAACAAGCAAATCCAACCAGATGCTTAACAATTATAAACAATTTCTCGTTAATACCTCACACACAGTGGAACTAGTTTGGAAAGTATATGCAAACAATAAAAGTGCTATAAATAACTTGTAAAAATAAGCAAAAAACAGGATACTTAATGTTATATATCACAGATTAGTTGGCACAGAGCCCTTCCTCTGATTAGCTCAGTGTGAAATGGCAGAAACACTCACAAGTTAACTTCTTAAGTAGCAAAGTTGAAACCTGAAACAACTTTAAAAAAAAAGCTTGAAAAAAACAATAAAGTGCTTACTCCAAGTCATAGTCCAGGCAACCCCAATCAGCCAATGACCATAAACAATTCACGCTCACTGAAATGCTATACTGGCTTTGGCTATACTATGATGGCCTGGAACACGTGCTCAGACACACAGCCTCTACTAACAAACAGCTATGCCCAAAACACATGCCTGGATATGGACAATGCTACACTACCCACACTACTTAAGTAGAAAAAAACTGCAGAAATGTTTAAACAGATAAAGGATCAAGGAGACTCTAGAGAATGCTTTTAACTGCAAACAAGTTATATGATACACTCCTCAGCAGGAAATCAGAACCTAATCACAACCTGTCAGTGCAAGATGTGTGGACAGAGATGAACATAACTGTGGGACAAATGGCCTACTGTAGGGACATGTCTGAAACACATTTCAATATTTGCTGAACTATAGGATATATGTCCCAACATTAGATTTGTTGTAAACATACCAATTGATTGTTGTGTTCAGATTATTGTTGCAGATATGGTGGTGGTGGGGGGAGGGAGATGTCAATTAACAACTATTATATCCTTGCAGTATGAGGTCCTCAGACCTTTTTTCTTATGTCTTCCACGTACCATGTCCTGGGAGCATCTACCTGCATATACCCCCTAGGAGAATGATAGAATAATAAACTTCCTTGTACAACATCACAGAACGCTCTTTGGATGCATGGCCCATGATCTGCAGGAGAGGACTGCCCTGTGGAATGAGCTCATCCACAGGGTAAATGATGTTGGCCTGCATATCCCCAGTTATGAGCAGGTGCAACATCATTACACTGATATCTTCCACCATACCCATCAGCATGCTGCTGCAGGTAGGAGGGACCAGCTAACCACAGGTGGGGGTCAAGCCATCCAGCCCCCAATGACACATGCTGAGGACCTCCTCCTTGGGGCACCTGCTCGCCAACCAACCAGGAACCTGATGATAGCATTGTAGAGGTGGGTGCTAACCACACAATGCATGAGAAGCATGCAGGTAATGCCCCAGGGCACATTAGTAGACCACTGTTGCTTATCCATCTTCATCTGTAAAGTATCTTCATGCATATGTTAAATAACATAGTCTGTTGCTGCAGTGTAGTAATGAACAGATGTGCATAATCTCTAGTATTGTGGGTTTGTACTGTTGATATTCTGAAATGCTGCTCCCACCCTGTACCGATGCCACAGGTGTGGCTACTGACATTACATCTCTCACACAACTATGTAGGTCCATCTGGTATACAACTGGGGCAGCAGCCTGTAGCTGGTGAGTATGGAGTTGTTTTGTTCAGGTTTGCCAATACGCTGGCCATGTTATGGCCATAGTATTTGCCATGCACACATTTAACACACCTGCCCATAATGCATGCTGTACATGTTTACTTATTGTTTCTGTTAACTGCACTGCCTCACAGTGGTCACCATGGTGGCATATCTGAAGGGCATGTAAGAGTTCTTCAGTATACCTAACAACCTGTCAGTGCAAGATGTGTGGACAGAGATGAACATAATGGTGGGACAAATGGCCTACTGTAGGGATATGTCTGAAACATTACCCTTATACAGTGGCTACAACAGTGTATACACCACTATCACAATGGAAACTGTTGCAGATCTACACAACGGCATATCACAATACCACATTCCACACATTTTACAACCTGTAATGTGATCCTAACATGAGCAATGAATGTGTAATATGGAATCCTATGTTAAGACAACAAATATGGGGAATAATACATACCTTAACAAACACTGGAAGCATATGTGTGCACACACTCCAAATAACATATTGTGGAAGCAGCTTTTGAGGTACTGACAGCATTTCCTCTTCTTGAGTACGCACCTTCCATCAAGTACAGGGCCTCAATGTCACACCAAACAATGGTCTGCTGTCCAAGAAATATGTCCATGACATTTGCCCACTCACCTGCAATAGAGGCAGCCGTGGCTTGCACAAATCGTACAAACCATGGAATGGATCCCATATCCAAAAGGTAGCAGTCAGAAGTAGGAGACATAGCCTTACCTCACCATTGCATATACCATGGCAAACAGTGCAGTCATGTGACTATGAAGTATGGGACATCATTAATGTAGAAAATAAAAAAATGCCCATTGAAGACAGTTGAAAACACATGTTGCAAACTGGTCATGAAGGCTGCCCAGAAGCATGTAGCAGCACTCAGGGACTTGCAGGAATGTCTAGCAAATACTGCCTGTGCAGTACCTGTGTCGACAATTGCCTGGACTCTGCATAAGTGTGGCCTATGGATTAGGGTAATCAGATGGAAGAGTTGTTCCACAGGAAACTTCATCCAGGGCTCTCTACAGGTAGCATGTGCATAACATCAAATCTCCCAAAGGCATTTTTTGCAATGTGCAATGGTGTACCGAGACCAAGGCTGAAACCTACAGACAATATTAATAAAGATACATGTGGTGTACGAGCAACACCTCAAGCCCACCATCCACATCTGCACCTTGCTGGTGCCAGTGTACACCTTTAAGTTTGCTGTTAATTAGCAGGAACTAGGCTGGTAGGCATGGTGTTCTGAATTTGGGACACTGCAAAATGACACTTATGTATGGCCCATAGTTGTCAAGCATATGCAATAAGGCTGAGGATGGGGAGGGGTGTCATCCTGAAACACAACAGTGAACTGAAGCATACATCCAAAGCTCGCTAAGAATGGCTGTATCTGAACACAGTCATGGCCATGACTTGTGCCAACATAACCCTGACTCCACAGCAATAGTGAAGTCACTGTGTGACCTCCAGGGGCTATGCACATGAGCTGACCTTGCAATTTGGCAGAGTTGTTGGGGCATTTGTAGGGTGGAGTGAATAAATAATGGCAAGTGAAGATGGGCCATGCTAGTATACCCCTTCAAGGAATAGTGACTGCTGTAGTTCACTTAACAGGTGCTGCAACAAACTATCGTGTTAAGTGTGTGCACACTTATGCAACCCATATATTGTATGCATCTCTATTAGCATCTGCACAACTAACATATTTGTTTGATACTGCATTTGATTGCACAGGTCATATGTCACATATCAGGTGTGTGTAATGTTAACATATGCAGTATCATGGCTCCACTGCATATCATGGAAGAGGGTGGCATGACAATAAGGTTGTGTACTGTGGCCCCACTGCATATCATGGAAGAGGCTGGCATGTCAAAAAGGGTGTGTACACTCCTTATGAAGGTTGTCAGTGTAATTGGATTTTATTGCTCATACATGCACTGCTGATGATGAGATCTGCAAATCAGAGGTCAGGCATTCACTATTAACATCTGTCCTCATACCATCCCAGATATGTGTCAGACAAACAAATAGGAGCTGTGAGCAACAGAGCAAACATAACTGTCCCACATATACACATTCAGAAATGGTGTGTACACTCGTGAGGTTTGGTGCACAGTACATTCCAGGGTGCTGAGCAGGTGCACTGCATTACTGTGTACATGGGTGCATTGTGTTCCAGGGGAAGGGGCATAACCTACTAACACAACTCATGCATCACAGAGCTTTATAATGTTGGTAACAATGATTGAGTATAGCTGCAGTGCAGCTGGTGAGTGCCATATATCATGCATGTTGACTGTTGGGTAATGAGAGGTCTGTGTAATATCTTTGTGCCACCTCACTTGTGTCTATGTGTGTGTGTGTGTGTGTGTGTGTGTGTGTGTGTGTGTGTGTGTGTGTGTGTGTGTGTGTGTTTGTGCATGTGTGTGTGAGTGTGTGCTGAGGTAAGCAATGATGTACAGGTCTTAAATTACATTTTTTGTTTTCCCCTCACAGGTGGCGAGGTGGGTAAGGATCTCTCCTGCAGGCAAACTGATTTTAGTGTCCATACAGACTCTGACAATGATGATAGGTATGTTAAGGCACAGGCAGGGTTGTCAGGGGCTGAAGCTGTGCCATCGGTTGACATCCCACTTTTATCCACCCCAAACCCGCACACAGTAACAATGCCTATAAATACCCCATCACCAGTGGCTGTAGATGAGGGACAGTTGGCGGGTGGTTGCATGGGACAGGATAGTGTGGTGACTATGGCAAGTGTGTCTATACACATCAGCCATAGCTGGATGACCAGCAAGGTACTACACAGGTAGATGTACAGGGGTGCTCGTAGGAGGGCTACTGGCCATCATGCCCCTGGCAGAAGTGCCACAGCAGTTTTCACCAGACACATGTTTTGGGCCATCATGGAGGCACAGGCATGTATGGAATGTTATACCAGACAGAGTCTGAGGTTACAGAGCGCTACTCATTCTGCTGTACTTGACAACATCCCTGATCTTGCAGGTGTCCAATGTTATGTTGCAGAGGTCCTAGATAGATGGTTGGGTGAGATGGTGGGATTCCTTGAGTGTGCAATGTCTGTGTTAGAGCATATGGTGGGATTAGGGTGACAGCCATGTGGATGTAGATCAGCAACACCAATTAGGTGGAGGTCTACGTGGACATGCAACAAGTCACAGCTGCTCCCGTAGTGGCAATACCAGCACCAGCACTGTGTGGGGGGGTGTTGTCTACACCACAACACAGCAGGCCATGTGCATGTGGTCCTGGCCGTTCCCAAAAGGGACCCAGATTCAGCAGACATTTGTCATCATCAGGGGAGAGTACCATATCTGGGCTTGTACCTGGTAGTGCCTGTGGACCCCCTGACAGGCATAGTTCTTGTGTCCATGGTCAGACATAGTGAACTGCACACCCTGCCATGTACGGTCTGCAGCTGTCCAATAAACCCCTGTATAGGCCAGCCACATGGCAGAACTGTGTGCATACATACACACACACATCACCAACACAGCTCGGACACCTCCATACCTACACATACCACATCCGCACAGCCCAATTGATAATGAAACACACACACACACACACACACACACACACACACACACACACACACACACACACATGATGTCAACCAAATGGCTCCACCTAGGTCTCTGGCAAACCCAGAACATACCTTGTGCATACAATGATACCTGTGCCACATCCCTGTCATCCATACCATCGATGCAGGGACATGCTAATATGGTTCTGATGCACAGGGTGAATGTACTAAGGGTTAGCAATGTAATGCTGTGCAACATGTTTTCAGCTGGAAAGTTTGATGCTTACATGTCAGGATTTGTAGCTGTCTAGCCATGATGCATTATAACTGTTATTAACACTGACTGATTGTTGTCTCCATAATGTATTCAGTTTGTGTTGTAGGTGTCTATGTGTCCGCAGGATGTTGGTTTGCGGTTGTTTCCTACAAGGGGTATGGCACTGTGGTGACACATTGACTGTGTCATATCCTGGGTACAGCTGAACACAAGTAACAGGTCTGTATAAAAGTTACTGCATGTGCCACATGGCTGATAGGTCTGAGGGTGTATACAAATGAGTGTGTGGTGGCTGATATCAGCAGCCCTTCTACACTGGACAACGGTAAGTGTACTGGGTGGCACACACCAAATGTTTGTGAATAACACACACAGGCTTTGGTGTTGATGCAATACACTGAAAATACAGTACACATGGGTGTACTTAATGTTGCAGTGAACTCATTTTAGCCTATGTAATTCCACCAAGACAAAATAGACAAAACATAACATCAGTAAATAATCAGTTTGCCAGTTTAATGTCATTGACAATGGTACTGGCAGGGTATATGTCCTCTTCTCTAATGTAGTCCAGTCCTGGAGTTGGTAAACATAGGTGTGCTGGTGTGGGTGACACAGCCCTCCACTTTGGATGGTGTGGGGTGGCACAGAACCATACATAGTCTGATTGACAACTACTTAGCCTGTTAACAAAAACTGCACAGTATTACAGCAGACTAAGCGGGGGGATACACACAATAACCCCGATGAGGGTGGCTGTGCCCACAACATCCACACCCAACTATATATATCAACTCCAGTATCATTGTACAGGTGTACAGTGGGAAAGAGGGCATTTACACATCTACTACTAGTTCTGATGGAATGTATTTCAACAAGATTTTTCCTTTGAAATGTTAGCATTTGCCAGTCAGTTCTCAGAAAGATGCCTCCTGGGACATGTATTTTCTGCAAACTGAAGTAGATCCCCTTCCATACACACACAATTAATTGGCAACACTGAGAGTAGAACCACTACCTAGGTACTTATTGCTACTAATGTATTTGGACTTAATTGCACACATCACACAGCTTTTAGGATGAGGTGTGTCCCGAGTTTCCTGTTAGGTGAAGAACATCACCAGGCCTTGTACAGTATGGTAATGGGGGATGTATTGGGTGTTAATGAACAATACATAGTATGGCATACTGTCATATACACATTGACAAAAACATAACAGTCATAGACACATCTGAGAGACCTGGTTTTATCAGTGCCATCTACCTTGTCAGTGAGTCCATTCTGTTACAGATAATTTGCACACAGCACATGCATCATTGGGCTGCACAGTGTAATCAATTACCTGTATGGTTGATGGTGACAAGAATCCTCATACAGGGGACCTTGGGACATGTACTGGTGAGTACAATGGTGTAAAGACAGTATACCCAGCACCCACACCCCATATTGGATATTTTACTCATTGAAACCCATGAGAATGCTCTGACATACCAACAATCACAAATTGACCAGGACTGCAATACAACCCTTTGTCTAGCTAATCAGTGCTACTGCAGGAATATGCATTTATTGCACATGCCATAGGGATAGTAGGGTGAGGGTTTGTCATGGCTCTCCTAATGTCAGCAACATCACTATCCCTTATAATGTATGGCAAGGTGTATTGTATTTGGAGAATTTGGCCTCAGAATGCTGTATCGTACAAATATACACACTTGCACACATACACACACTTACCAGGACTCAGAGGATAACCCATGCCTATCTACCCATTTGTACAACAATGTTATGCTGGTACTGCAAGCTCCAGGTTGCCCATAGGGTGAAGAGTACAACAAGGTACATTTAATGTCCATTATGGCAGCAGCCATTTCTAACTATGGCAATGGGGGGTATAGTCGGTGAAACGGCCCTCAGGGTATTATCGACTACAAGTTTACAAACACACAGACACTGTTATTCTCACTAATGTACATTGACATATTTGTCAATACTGGGTTCCGTAGGTCCAGGTGTTCCTAGGTATGTACCAGCATAATGTCCATGCAGAGATGAGAAGAGTATGAGATCTGGGTACAGTGTTATCATGCCACTTGACATTTGTCAGCAGGCCATCTATCAACTGATGCCACTTGAGTGATACCCAGGGTGACAGTTAAATGCAACATCCAATTATCTAGTTTTCCCATGCAGAAGGCCAGCAAGGTGCTCCAACTGACATGTATGCAACATATATTACATACATGGCCAGTGTCTGGGTTGGAGACCTGTACCCAAGCATGTTCTGTTGACTGTGGTAGTTTAGTTGACGTATCCATGACATGTGATGCATACAGGTTGGGGTTTCCTAGCTGTGGCATTCATAACACAGCTGGGCAGACATGTCAGTGTCGGTCAAGCATAGATTGCCTGTAAGCAGCCAAGATGGATACTTGACATCTGCACATCTGTAGACAGGACAGACAGAAATCAGCTTGCCAACAGGTTATGCATTAAGGTGAATGTTTTGACAGATAGACGTCTGACACTGAGAGATTACTACATGACAGCAGCCCACAATGACTTGTCCTGTACACATAGTAGTCTAAAGTTAATATCCACATATCAGATCAATATCCAGTAGCAAATACTAAATAACACACAACTCACACACCATGAACATGATAGTCAGTACTCAGAGTCCAGCTTTGCATGCAGGGGTGTATGTTTCCAGTACTACAATATGCAATCTCCTCTTACTTGGGAAAGCACTGTTAACAGTTGTAATGTAATGATACAATACATGCAAGTGTTACTGCATATAACCTGGGATACTATCCATGTATGAAAGATATACAAAGGGAAAAGATTTTTGTACTAGCCATATATACTCAGGTGTCCCATAGAGTACACTCGCACCCCTTGCTACTGTAATGACAGCACATAGAAGCATGTTATATACATGGGATTAAATACACTTATTAAAGATGCCATTATCTTGCTATTTTATCAGTCTGGAATGTGATCACTGGTTATCAAGGCTAAGCTATGCTTAGCAGGTGTAAGCATTGCTTAAATGTAAATGCTAAGCAGATTTGAGCACTGGTAAGCGAAGCCTACATGGTGTAAGCTCCTATTCATTTAACTGTACATTAGCAGCACTTACCATCACGCAAAACTACACAAACCCACTTAAAGCTGCTCAAAACTGCCTTAACCACTCTGCATCCAACAGTCCTTGTTCTGCCTAGCAATAAAATAAACAGCCCTTGCAAGACTTGAACCCAGGACCCTATACACTATTGTTACAGCAATTAACGACTAAGCCATCAGATCTGCAAAGATGTTTGTTGTTTTTTCAAATATATCTGTCAGTACACATACTGAATAGTAGCGAACAACTACTTTGAATTCTACAATTGTTTAGTGCTTCTTAGCGAAAATAGTGTTGAATCAGTATGTTGTTATATCTAAATATACACATATCAGCTAAATATGGTGGGATACATCTGGGAAGGTATATACAACACTCATGATTACACGTAAGAATATGGACATATATATACATATGTAGATATATGTATATATGTAGATACACACACACACACACACACACACACACACACATATATATATATATATATATATATATATATATATATATATATATATATATATATATACATACACACACACACACACACACACATATATATATATATATATATATATATATATATATATATATATATATATATATATATATATATATATATATATATATATATACACTGCGGTGGTGGTGCTGCGGTAGTGTTGTCACCTCACAGTTAGATGTTGCCTGTTCGATTCTCAGTTAGAGCGTCTTCTGTGTAGCAACATGCGTGAATGGGTGTTCCTTCGTTGAAGTTTGTGCGTTAGGCCCGGCAAGCCAGTATGTAAAACTCTACTGCCAATCATTAGCGGACCAGAGTTCCGCTGTGGCAACCCCTAACCAGGAAAAGCCGAAAGACACAAACAAATATATATATATATATACATATATATATATATATATATATATATATATATATATATATATATATTTATAAACATATGCCCATAACATGTACTAGAGTCATAACTCAGCACCAATAGTTACAACCTCTTAGTGCAAGGGGATGTAATGTAAGTATTGCAGGTATAATTGTAGAATGTTGCTACAGTAACAAGGGCTGTGTCAACAGACATGTTGTGTGGGAAGTCACTTCTGATACTGGCCTGTACACCATCATTTACTGATAGACATCATAAGATCATCACAGTGAAGTACCACACAAGTCACAGTAATGATCCTGTGGAATACAGCCGAGATATGACCAATAAACATGGACAGTCTGACACAATCTAGTCAGTCCAGAGGTATACACAGAAATCCTTAGTGCAAGACGTATGGACCAAGCCTAACAAAATGGATATTTACAGTCATGTAAATGGGGATATCACAAAAATACTGGAATAGATAAGCTCACACAGTTGATGCATTCACACACTCCTGTCTGTTCTAACACATATTAACCAGAGGAGCAGAGGTCCCAAGCACACATACTTCCCACTTGTTAGTGGCATACATCTTTACAGCATCCAACTGCTTTTTCAGAAATACACAACACTTATGGTGGTCAGGCAACAGTACATCTGAGAAATATCTGGACATAACATCACACTAGGTAAATACTCTGAGCTGCTAGGCATGTCACAAAGCACTGTGCAAACTAAAGGCAGACTGTCACAACACTATGAGGGAATACACATGTACTTGCAAATATAGCAGCCACTACAGGCGTGTGACATCATGGAGTAACAAACACTAGTGTGAAAGTGCATACCCACAATCAATCTGAACACAGTCACAGTCACATAATGGTAAGCCTAATTAATAGTACATTATATGAGCTGTGTGAACAAAACCATCCTCATATGTGCCACTCACACACTAACCCTACATATACTGGGCCAATACACAGTGTAGTCTGATAACTGACTGTGGTATGGGACATGTGTCAGTCTGGCCCTACAAACATGTATGCTCATAGGGTACCATAAACTGGAGCAGCATGCAATGTTAGATAGAACAGTACCAAGAACAATGACATCTACCACAGTCTGTACACAAGCCAAGTAACATATTCACAATACACAATCTGTCAACAATCACTATAAGTACACAGACCTTCCTACGGTACAGACTACAACAGAATGTCCAGGTTTTGTCCTCAAATATAAGGCCTACTATACATAACATGTCTAGCAGCCTGATATCTCACTGGCTTGTTATCAGGTATGATGTCAGTAAATAATGATGTACTGTACATATGAACCTCTTACTGCATGACATATGGACAAAGGGTGACAGACTTGGGGGATGGAGGCACAAACACAAGGCCAATATTGACATATTGCTGTGATAAACAGAACATTCCTGTTGTAACAGGGTTTGTTGTGACATATCTCTTTTGAGGGATATGAAGTCAGTAACTCACATGGATGTCACCATGTACTGACTGCAATCATCAGAGTATGCTGCTGCATGTCTAAAGACAGAAAATGTGTGAGTAACAAACCACATGTAAGACTCCAAACTCTGGCCAGTCTGCAGATAGCCCTACAGGTGAGAGTTTCCTCAACCATATAACACTGTCTTTCCAGACTTTAAATCATGTAGAACAGCCATATCCACACAAACCCTGTTAAACCAAGATTACTTCAAATGTAGAACAGCAATACTTATATTCTGTCCCCATGTCTGGAACATCCCCCACTCTCCACAGTGTGTGTTGTAAGAGGTATTTCCAACTATCCTCTGTGATGCTGTTTGTCAAACACCCACATGAAGTCCTGCTCACAGTGAAGGAAAAGGGCCAACACCCACATGAAGTGCTTAGTTACAGGTGTGTGTTTCCATGCAATTGGCTATAGGAATGATATCACAGCTGTTCCACATGCAATTAGCAAGTGGGGGACTGCAATTCGTGCACAAGCCGTCAACTGACCATGAGCATTACTTACAAAACTCAGGCTGTTGTCTCTGCAAAACAGATGTACTTTTTCACATCCACTAGAGGGAGAGAGAAAGAGAGATAAAGTAAGAAAGAAAGGGAGTAAGAGAGTAGGAGCCAAGCATGTTTGTGTATGATCCATGGGTGGAGAGTGGTATCTGGGTATTATAACGGTTGCCTACATTGTTTACTAATCCATACTGTCACATAGTAATTGCACATGGCTGGACAGATTTATGGCTGAGGATTGTCTACAACAACCTCTACAGTGTTTGAAAACTGTTGGCCTAGTAATGTGGACAATGGGACATATAGGTCCTCAGTATTATGATGTAGCAAAACCCACACTGCATTGGGTCCTATCATTATACAATCATCCCAAAACCCATCCAGGATATTGATGACACGCACATAAACTTACCAGTACTGAGTTTCAAACCCCTACCTGCCTATGTATTGCTATTACAGAGTTATACAGTTATTTCATACACCACAGAACTTACATGTTGGAGAGCTGTCCAAATGTGTCTTTGAAGGTGAGTGACATCCGCAACAGTGCTATAGTAGGGGTAAGGGAAGTGTAGTAAGTGTGAATGTCCATAAAAGCAGGTGTTAACAAAGACACAAAAACATACACACACACTCTCTTAAGGAAACACACATTATCACAGTTGGCAGGATCAGGATCAGACCTCCTACCTAACTAGTTTGCTACACTACAGTATTACACAGTTATCACAAGCACCACAGTGCTTATATGGGTGAAACATAGCCAAAGGGTTATTTCAAGGTGAATGACATCAGCACTGGCAGACATGCTAAAGTATGGCAATGGGAGGTGTAGTGAGTGTGAATGGCTTCAAATTCAATGATCTCCACACACACACACACACACACACACACACACACACACACACACACACACAGACACACACACATGCACACACATGCACACACACGCGCACACACATACACACACACACACACACACACACACACACACACACACACACACACACACACACACACACACATGCATAGGCTCATTGCTTCACAGGTGTGTAGTAGGTGAATGGGCCTAAAGGCTGTACAAGGTTAGGCAAAGGGAATACCTTGGCATCAGGCCACATGATAATAGTCTCCAGTATGGCTCAGGGGTATAGTCCCTGGAGTGGTCCCCACAGGTGGGTATTGTATTCACTATCCACTCATATGGGTTACTAATGTAGGTGGCCAGTGATGTGCACTGCTTCCCATGTATGTGATCTATATTCCATAACATGGACAGTGTCTGGATTGTGCACATGTCCCACATGCAGGTTCTTTGATACGTGGAAGTGTACTTGAGGTCTCTGGGGCATGTTGTGTGGACAGACTGTCATCTTCTGATGTAGCAATCCTGACCTCATTTGATGAGATCTGGCTATGGAACTGAGGTTGTGCTTGCACTTACATTGACAGAATGATACAGGTATTCAGTGGAGTTAGTGTCATCTGTCCATACAGGGCATGTGTGTAAGGCATGGTATTCCCTTTGTGGGTTTCATTTGCAGACTCTACAGTTGCTGCAGGTGCCCATTGGGTAACATTGCAAAAGGGCCACTGTATGCATTTATTTGCCTACTGCGGGGATGAAACAGGGTGCCATGTCCATTTATTTGCTGGATAACACACAGTCAGGAGATGTAACAAATCACAGTACTTTCTGATGTCAGTGGCACCACTGTGGTCAACAGGCATGTAGTCCACTGCAATCACACAGTGGTTACTATCTGTGAGGTAATATGCAGGGAACTAACAGTATAGTGGTTGTTCCTTAGCCAAGTGTGTTTGTGTCTGAGACATGGGTGGAGAGTGTTCTGTGAGTAATATAAGGGTTGCCTATATTGTTCACCAAGCCATAATGTCACATGTAGGGCTATGGATTGTCTACACCAGCCTCTCTGGTGTTTGACATCTGTTGTCATTGTAAGGTGGACATTGTGACATATACTAGGTCCTCAACATAATAATTTAGCAAACCCCACCCCACAATGCATCCTGTTATTACACAATCACAGCAACCTCCACACAGGACACTGAAGACAAACACACAAACACTTGCCAGTGCTGAGATTCAAACCCCTACCTAGTTATGTATTGTTACTGTTGTGTACCAGATTTATCGCAAGTGCCACAGAGCTTATAGCAGGGATACTGTCCCAGGGTACTTCTAAGGTGAGGAACATCACCGTCTCTTGTAAATACTGGCATTGGGTGATGTGGTGGGTGAGAGATCCCAAAAATAACTTTATCCTAAACACATATTTACCAGGAGTAACCTCTATCTGAGGATCTTTATGGTCCATTATGTTACGCATTTACCACATGCACCACTGACTTGATATGGTTTAGGATTGGCAACAGGTACTTCTAAGATGGATGATATCTGCAGGACTGCTAAAGTCAGGCTCTGAGATATATACTGGGTATAAATGGGGCCAAAATCTTTGAGGTACATACACAAACACTTGTCGCAGATGAGATTCAAACCCATATCTCTGTAGTTATTGCTACTACATTTTTATAGGTTCATAGGTTCATAGTTTGGTACTGGGCTATCTGCCCGAAGGCATATATTAGCCCAGCCACGTTGTGCGGTATTCACCGCCCCTTTAGTAGTTCCCTAGACCCTTGTACTAGCAGCTAGTACCCTTGGACCCTATCTAGTAGTGCTGTTGGTGTTGGCATTTATGGCACACGCCATGGAGCTTACATGTTGGAGAGCTCCCCAAAGGTATCTTTGAAGGTGACTAACATCAGCAGCAGTGCTAATGGAGGGGTAAGAGGAGAATACTAAGTGTGAATGTCCAAAATTTCAGGTATTGTCGAGGACACACAGTCTTTCTCATACACACACACAGTTGTCTTTTCTTGGATTAGAACTCCTACCTAACTAGAATGTTACACTACAACAGTAAGCAGTTATCACACTCACCATGGAGCTTATAGGGCTGGCCCTTGTCCAAAGGCATATTTAAAGGTGACTGACATTGGCAGGCTTGCTAAAGTAGGGCAATGGGAGGTGTAGTGACTGTAAATGTCCTCAAAATCATTAATCACCCCCCCACACACACACACCCACACACACACACACACACACACACACACACACACACACACACACACACACACACACATTCAAACACACAGTTATCATGTCTGAGATTAGAGCTCCTACCTCAGTAGTATGTTACACTATAGCATTACACAGTTATCGCACACACCACGGAGCTTATAGGGTTAGCCCTTCTCCAAAGGGGTATTTCAAGGTGACTGACATCAGCAGACTTGCTAAAGTAGGACAATGAGAGGTGTAGTGACTGTGAATGGCCTCAAAATCATTTGTCTCCACACACACAGAGTTTCACAGTTGCCATGTTTGGCATTTGAATTCCTACCTAACTAATATGTTACACTATAACATTACAGAGTTATAGCAAGCGCCACGGAGCTTATGGCATTGAGACTTGGCCAGAGGGTTATTTCAAGGTGATTGACATCAGCATGAGTGCTAACATGGGCAATAGGAAGTGCAGTGTGTGTGAATGGGCCATAAACCATTCCTCTGGAAACACACACACAACTCTCAGTCACACACAACTTTACATTAGACAGGACTGGGTATACAAATGCTAGATGAATACTGATTTGTACTATCATGTTACACAGTTATCACAAGTAACACAGACACTTTAGGGCTGAGGGCTACCAAAAGCAAATGTCTACATTGATTGACATTGGCACATCATATGATATTGACCAATTGGATGTGTGGTGGGTGAGACAGGCCTCCTGATAGAAATCTCTCTGTCACTGCCTGTTTCTCTCTTCCCCACATCTCTGTGTCTGTATGTTTTACCTATTATAGTGTGTTGGCCTTGGATATATGTGAGTATTCCTATCTGATGTGTGTGCAATGCATGAATGGTGTGCAATGTGGTGTGTGTGCACAGACATCTGCGACTGACAGATATGTATACTCCACTGTTGTTGTCAGACATGGCTTCATTTCTCTAAGTGTAGAAGCATGTCCAGTATGACCTTCTGTACTGAGTGTGTAAATCCATTCCAGGTAGGTTGTACTCCAGTCCAGGATTTTGTGTTATACACCTACAGCTAGCAACCTGTTTCTGCAGGATATCTGTAGATAGGTTGACAATATGGAGTCACAATTGGTGAAAGATAGTGGGATACTGTAACTATTGTGTCTGTGCTGCTTGTGTTACATGGTTGGTTTTAGCAGAGATATTCAGACATGTGTACTGTTTTACACTGTGATGTATTATATCATCATCTACTGACAGATATACTTATTTGCTCACAGCTATTTCCTGGGAAATACAAGATGAATGAAGCTGTGTCCAGTATTGTGGTCTGCAACCTGCATATTCTTACACACTCATGCCATTCTGGAAGGGTAGCTGCAGACACTTGCTGATGGATCTGAGTAAATGATACAACACCTTGGTACTGTGGTGGCTGAGGATCCCCTGCTTGCACATTTATCGACGTAACAGAATGGCTATATCCTGCTGTGGCCATACCTCTCAGCTGTACAGATTCACCCATGTTACCCAGAGGCAGGGCTCATATATCTGGTCAATTCCCTTTCACATTGTGGTTTACAAGCAGGTCTGTAGCTACCCATTACTGGATTTGCAGGCAGGGGTGGTATGGGCACACATCAGAGTTTCACACTTCACACACTCCATGGTGTCCATGCTTCTACACCCCCCCACTCTGTTAGTGTATCCTCTTCCTAAGATTATGCGAGTGATATCTGAGAAGTATCCCTATAGTTGTCCCTTCTTCCCAGCGGTATTTAGGGGTTGGTCCACAAGTTCATGCAGTAGGACATGGTGGGCATGCTACTGGGATACATCAACATGGCCTTGTATTTGTGTTCTGTGGACTGCGTTATGTTGTTAGTTGGGACCCCATGAGATAATATACATTGGCAGTACAGGTGAGGCAGATGCCTTTAACAGAGGATTGTAGGGGATTTGGTAGTGATGCAGGCCATCTGTAGCAGGCCAGTGCATTCTGTCACTCCTACAGTCTCAGGATGCGAGCCACTGGATTCCCCTGGCGTGACAGGGTAAGTGTGCGAGGTGTTAATGGCAATAGTTCCTTCCATATTAATCCATTGTTCTGGATGCTGGCAGGGTGCTGCTTACTGCTAGGGATACACCTACATGGGATACCTCTTCAGCATGCTGCATTCTGTGGGTATTCCCATAGAGAAGTGGGGGTCATACTGTACTCATTCCCAACAGCAGGGATATGATCTGTGATAAACCTGTGGCTGATGGTGGGGTGAGCTGAGTGCATGTGTGATATGGAAGCTTCTAGCAGCTGACTCACAGATATACCTGGGACATTCCCCTTATGCTGCCTTGTGTGGGGACATAGGCAGTCTCTCATTACTTCATAACTGTGCCTTTTGTGGTCTGCCAGTGATTGGCCAGTAAACATCAGTATTCCATACTACACAGAGAACTAATTTGCTGCTAACCTGTATGTACAATTCCAAAGGTGTGTGCAGTTGACAGTTAAATTTATGTACTCTGTCTAGAGTACTTCTACCTGTGTACTGTGTGTATGTCTGGGACCACATTCATGACATGTTCGTCTTTCAGAAGGTGACAGATATTGACATCTGAACAGTGAGTATGGATGACTGCTGAATTAGATCTTGCTGGGAAGCATTGTGGTTGGCACTGCAGTTGTCAGAACATGGCTCTGTCATTAACAGTACTGGCCCTAGGCCACTGAGACACAACCATCCATGCCTACATGCAGACCACTTCCACACAATATGCAACACACAACAATCTAACACACAGACACATGCAACAATCTATCCTGTAAATGTGCCAGCTCAGGTAATCTGTGCTCCACTGTTATTAAACCCACACATACATGTTACTGCATTTCTACATAGGATTGTGGGGGGGGGGCACACCTGACAACTGTAAACATTTGCTATGACTGTACTGGTATTTGCGGTACTCTTTTGGCTTCCATTTCATTTTGTGTTCTGACTTATCATGCAGACAAGAGGCATATTAGTAGAGTACAGATAAAAGGTTTTATTGACCTATATTTCAGTTTCAGACTTCTTACCCTTCAGAACTAACATACAACTGCCAGACCTGTTGCAGTCTGTCTGTGTAGTTCTGGAGGGGAGACTGTTCTCCATTGCCATCAGTTGGAGGCCTTGGCACAGCCTTTATTTATGGTCATCTACACCTGTCCTGCTGGCTGAGGCTGTTGTTGGGTATGTAAGCCTCACTGATATGCATGTGTGTGTCCTGTGGCCACACATTTGGGCCAACACATGTACTGCAGTGGGATTTGTCACCTTGTCTAGTAACTGCCTACTTTGTTGACACCAGTATTTGTTATGGATTTCATGCTGCCCATATAGGTGCCCACTATCTGCTGCCATCCCATTCAGCCACCTGTATCCCTTGCATGCTCACATCCATACAATAGATACAACTAGCAGAACATACTACTCCATTCAGCAATTGATAGGAAGAGTAGCTTACCTTCTGGCTGTGCCAGAATTGAGGATGGTGCTGGAGGGCTGACTATGCCGGATGTACATAGTACACTTGCGACACTTGTTAAAGCACAGGTAGTGTCATGTTTGGCATCACTTTTACTGTATGTGCGAATCAGAGAGAGGTGTCATTCCCAGGGTTCCTACCATGTCAGTGTATGTGCTATGCGTTGCCTCTTTGCCAAAGCCTGGGAATACTGGGCATGCTCCTTCTGCCTACATGGGCAGGCTCAGGTTACAAGTCACTCTGTGCCAGTGCTGGCCTTGACAATGGTGAGGGGCTGGGTGGCCCTGCGCCATGCTGTTCCTGCTGCAGCTGTTTCAGCAGGATCATATTGTGTAGCATGGCATATACAATGTAAATTTGTGTACATGTAGCTGGAGAGTACTGCAAGGCTCCACCGGATATGCCACGCACCGGAACCATGACTTGAGCTTTCCAAACACATGCTCTATTATGATTCTGGTTTGTGCATGTGCCTCATTATGGATTTCTTGTTCAGGTGTGTGTGCATTTCTGATGGGTGTCATCAGACATGGCTCCAGTGCGTAACCACATCCCCCAGTAGGTAGCCATATGGCATGTCCCCAGTGGCAAATCTCTGGTACAGCTCTGTCATATGCCAGATGTGGGAGTCGTGATAGCTTCCAGGGCTGCCAGCATACACAGTCATGATAATATCCTGAGCATCGCATACAACCTGGCAGTTGATAGAGGGGAAGCTCTTGTGGTTTATGTAGACCCTACCTCACTCACCAGGTGCTACTTTGATGTGTATGTGTATGCAGTCTATAGCACCCATTACCTCAGGGTATTCTGCTATTTGGTGGAAGAGACGCATATTGTTGGTCAACGCCTCATGGGTGTTGAGGAAATATATGTGCTCACCAGCATGTGCTGACATGGCATCCAGGAACTGATGGAGTACCCTGGATGCCGATGCCTGTGAGATCCCCCTGATATCCCCAGATGGCGTTTGGAACATACCTGTGGCTAGTATTCTTAACTCTACACATATCTTGGTATCCACTGGCATGGGTTCCCCTCTGCTGGTTCTGTGTGTGAGGCAAGGCCAGCACAGCTCAACAACTTGCTGTAGGATGTCTTTGTCCACCCTATAGCACTCCACTATCTCCTGCTCATGTAGCCCCTGGTAGGTTACCCTGGGTCTGTACACTCCTCTTCTTCTCCTCACTGTGGGTTGATCATGAGCATTCTCATCCTCACAACCCTCGGCCTCTTCCACATATTGATGTATGAGAGTGACAGCAGCCCCTATCATTTTCGTAGTTTTGTCAGGTAAAATTTCCCCATCTGTGTACACCAGTGGTGTAGAGTTTGTGAGAAATAACAGAGTGAAAGGTGTTTGCATACTTTATAGTAATGTGCTGGGCTGCTGCCTGTGTAATTGGCTGATTCTGATATATTTCACCTGCCAGCTATGCTAGTTCTCCTTGATTGCATTCCTACTGCTGTTTTCCCTTCCCATTGCCTTCCCATTTAAGCCCTGAGGGGTGCCACGCATACCCAGTGCTCAGATGTCAACAGACCTGCTATTTTCTATTTTTTTTTTTTTTAAACCTGGTGCACAGCACGCACACCCATTTAGGCAATGTAAACACTGCTAGGCAGCCTCAGACACACCCCCTTCCTTAGCTGTGCTTAGCTAAGGCCAAACAAAGGCCACAGAGCTCCAATAAGCTTACAGCATGCATGACACTCCCCCTTATGAAATCATATACCTCTTATGCTTATACCATGGTGTTGCTGCATCTACATGGTTGGGTGCAAGCTAACACTGAGGGGAAATCTGTGATTCAGTATCAATCCCCTCATTTGCATTAAACGGACTGCTAATGCATGGTTAGAAAACTGACACTCAGCCTTACCCCTTAGCAACCACTATTCCATGGTATTGTTGTCTTATGCATGCCATTGACTATTATGGCAGAATGCTGATTTTGGTTTAAAAGATTATTTCCAACTTTTTTCCTTATTTTCAGGCCGATCTCATTTGCACACTGCTGCCCTCTGCTTAAACGGCTGAAACTGGCCAAAAAAAAGTTTTTTTTATAATTTTGCAATTATTTCTCACGCCAATGGCCATATATTTGGCCATTGGCATGCCTACTACATTGAATACATGCTTTCTTTGGAGCTGTCATGCCTCCATTTTGTAATTTGCAGTAATATATTCAGTTAGTAACCGAATACATTTCTGCAGGTTAGACTATTCCTGCACAGACGCCTGCTTGCTTCCTGGATCACTAATTCACCTCATTTGGATGTTTTTCACCAGCAAATGGGGTAGTTAGCATACAGGAGCTGTGTCCATGGAGGAATAGTGTAGGACCGCTCATGCATGTCCCGGGAGCTCATTCCTGGATCGCTCATCGACCCTATTGCGTGCAGCAGCTCTTGCACTAATCCTGCACTCCATGCAGAGCTTGATGAATCCCGGTGATACTTTATCACCTTTTCAAGAGTTTTATTGTAAACGAGTTCTCCAAGTGTTTTCTTAAGCAGCTTATTGTAGATAATGGTAGTTTATTTGGTCCTGGAACTTGGAGTAGATAGCTAATTGGTTATCTGAGTAAATCCATGCCATTAATGTCATGATGGTTGGTCTAGAAAGGAAAAAGAAAAACATAACCAGCAGTACCTCACAGGGCACTGTAGACTGGTTTGATAAACACTTTTATCTCATGAATCTGATGTTGATGTTTTAACAAATTTGCTAATGTCTGAAAACTGTAGATGATTACAAAATCCAGTTTTGATACTCCAATTCTCTATAAACAGACCTAGACCTGTCAAAGGCTTCTTATACTAATGATGCTCTTATACATATGGTAATTTTGATATCTATAATCGCTACCATTAAACATTTAGATTGCAGTCCACTTAAATGTGACACACTCGTCAGAGACTTTGATAATTATGTTGATAGTAGTTTCCTTTCACTACCATTTCTCTGTGGCGGTTAGAAAATCCTACTAGTTTGCAAAGCTTATTCCTTGTGGTATCCCCAAAAAGATGCCAGAAACTTCCAGTGTCACTTTATTCTTTCTTGATTAATCCCATCATTGAATATTAGGACCCTGTTGGCATGTATCATACTAAGCACATAAAACAACTCGAGACCTCGGTGTTTTCTCACCATAAAGATTTCAGGTTTCAGTATCCTTATTTATTCTGATAGGCTAAAAGCCCTTTCCTTCTGTTTCCTATTTTACTGACCCTTTATGATTATCTCAGCTAAGGCTACTGTCCTATTAATGAAAAAGCGCTGTTTTAGTTCTTTCACCTAAATTGAACAAGTAGGCAATGCAACCCGTTGCTCTAGAGACTTAAGCCTATCTTGCTATATTAGCAACACCACATGGCACACAGAAGACTACAGGGTTCATACTACACAAACCACATTAAAGCACTTTCTCTCTTTTGTGTTTTCTACAGATTCCCATGAGGGGACCTCTGCCTCACCTGCAAAGCATCACAGAATCCATTCCTAGATGATCTCCTACACATCTGCCAAAGAAATAACATCCCACTAAAAGGAGCTAAACTTGTATCACAGCATAAATATGGCCTGCTACTACAGTGGGATTTTGTGTTTAAGATGCAAAACAGCACTGTTTTTCTTATTTTCTTATTTGTGAAAGCAAAAAAAATAATAATAACAAAAAAAATATATATATATACAAAAAAATATTTAAAATGTTTATTCTGCAATTACATTGATTACTTATCGAGCATACATTAGCAAAGTCATTAATAACTAGCTGCCTTTTAATATTTTGTACTGAGTCCTCCATAAAGTATATGTAAACTTGGACCAGAAAGAAGGCATGCGAGAATATACATTGATAGCTTACCTTTAAAATTACTTGTATCTACAACCCACATCTAAACTGTAATCACTGAAAATCTCAAACTGAAATGCATTTTAAAAATTACCATACACTAAAAAAAGATTTATAATTATTTGTATACTCTTAAGGTCTTAACAAAAGGAAAATAATTTATTATTAAATATGAATTACTAGGGTGACCTCTGGTGGTAATAATGAAAAATACTTATGACGTGACACATTTTGCCAGAGGATCTGTTTGCAATGAAGAGTTTGAAAATTAATTATCAAACTAAACATTTAATGAATGTTTTACCTGCATTTTTTGGCATGAATAGAACAGTATCTATTAACTATCCCTGCCTTGCCCACTTTAAGAAGCAAATACGTCAAGGACCTATAAGTTAAACAATTTGTTTGATCAATTTCCAAAATTCTACCGAGGTGCAGTAAACATGTCTATTAATATTTTTTGAAAAAATATTCGACTATCTTGCATTCAATCTTTGTGCTTGTGTAGTTTCTATAATTGTGAGTAAGAATTAGGCATTAGTTATCTTTTTTCAAACTGGGAGTATAAGACTATCAACCTTATAGTGCAACATCACCTTCTGCTGGAGACTGGGTGGAATAGTTTAATATCACAGATGGGGGTACAGCACGCATAATGACGTACTACAGAGGAATCACCCAGAATAGGCTTATGAAAGAAAAAAAACTCTAGAATCCAGGCTACCTTATAAAAGAAGGTGGCACTGTATCTCCACATGGCCCTAGACTGGGTAGAATAGTTTAATACCACAGATGAGGGTAAGGCAAATTGAACCATTATACAATTAGAACATTTAAATGCCCAGATATTTTAAAATATACTTAGAAAACAACCAATATAAATCTAAATCTATATACAATCATATAATATATAAGGATCAGTCAGGCCAGGTGGCTACAAATTCTGTCTTGAAACCTTACAGTTTATAATTACAGTTCATTTTAAGTGCAACATCTTTTTAACTATTTATAAAAAAAAAAAAAAAAAAAAAAAAAAAAAAAACTTTACACTTAAAAATAAACTGTGCTATAAAGAGCAAATTAGAACCAAAGAAAATGGAACTAAGATAAAAGGAACTTTTAAATGTAATAGCTGCACTTTCTGTAAATATATATATATATATATATACATATATATATATATATATATATATATATATATATATATATATATATATATATATATATATATATATATATATATACATACAGAAAACACTATAGCACATCCAGTGAAGAATATTAGATTTTAATTGACAGCTTATGGAAACTGCAAAACAAGAGACATACTATATATATATATATATATATATATATATATATATATATATATATGGTGAAGTGCTCTAAATGTCCAGTATACTACATAGAGAAGTCCAATCAAAGGTTTAAAGACAGAATTTGTAGCCATGTTTCAGATATGATAAGGAAAATAGTCACCGATTGCCTTTATAAGTATATAGCAGGTACAGATGGCACACATAAGTTTAAGTTTTTGATTTTACATTCTATTCCTACATATCTTTGGGGAGGGGCAAGAAAAATGTTACACAAAAAGAAGAAAATAAATGGATATTAAGAGCTCAACATCCATCTGCCCTAAATGATGCTTATACTCTTAAATCAGAGTTAGTAGACCTTATAAATAATGTATGATAGTATGAATTTGTATATGTATTTGGTCATACACATGAATATATTTGAGGCCTTTTAATGTATTTTAAGTACAACCTGGATAAGTGCTTTATGTATAGAGTGCTGTCTGTTTGCATATATACATGTAGTATATGATTGTATATAGATTTATATAGGTTGTTTTCTAAGTATATTTTAAAATATCTGGGCATTTAAATGTTTTAATTGTATAATGGTTTAATTGATCATATGACTTGTGCTACCTGCTTTTGTTGTATTATATAAGGATGAGCTTTTGACATGGTTTTAAGGGTGGCTGTTGTGGTGTAGTGGATAACATTGCTGCTTCATAGCAAGATGTGTTCTGGTGTGATTTTCAGTTGGGGTGCCTTCTGTGCAGAGTTTGCATGTTCTCCCTGTGGTAATGTGCGTTTTGCAGAGTCTGCATATCCTCCCTGCAGTCATGTGTATTTTCATGGGGTGCTCTGGTTTTATACCAAAGACATGCTGCAGGTGGATTGGACACTCTAAATTGGCCCTAGGTGTAAGTGTGTGTGTCCCTTCAGTAGAAGTTTGCGTGCTGGGCTGGCAACTTGACACTGTAAAACTCCACTGCCAATCATTCTATGAACCATTGTTCTGCTGTGGTGACCCTTAATGGGAAAAGCTGAAAGGAGAAGGAGAATGCTTCATGCCTGAAGAAGCAATTCTACTACAAACATTTTTACCACTGGAATAAACAGATTTATTGCTACTCATGGCACTGGTACACTCTCTTTTTTGATGTCATTACTACATTTGTGGAGAGGCCAGATTTGCTGCCAGTTTCCTTATTTTTGCAGCCGTGGTGGTGCAGTGGTTAGCATTGTCGCCTCACAGCAAGAGGTTCTCCCGTTCGATTCTCGGCTGGAGTGCCTTCTACGTGGAGTCTGCATGTCTTCACCACGATCGAGTGACATTACAATGACATGCAGGTAGGTGCGAGTGTGAATGGGTTTGCCTTAGTTGAAGGTTGGGCATTGGGCTGGCAACTCGGCACCATAAAAATCCACTGCCAATCATGAGCAAACCGGAGTTCCGCTGTGGCGACCCCTAACTGGGAAAAGCAAAAAGTCTTCCTTATTTTTGATGTTTTAATCCTTTTGTCCTCAAACATGCTGTTTTGAGGTACTGCCATTCTTCTTCTTCAGCTTCACCTATTTCATTTCTTCTTGAGGTACTAGAGCTCTGAGTATTTCTTTGAACTCTTGTGCTATATCTCAAGCTAATTTACAGCTCTTCAGCCCAGTCTCTGTTGACCTTACAGCCTTTTCTGACCACTGCTTGCAGCTGATTGTGCCAGTGGTTTATACTGTGGGCCAACTGTTTTACTGGATGACTTTGGAATAGCTGATTCTACCCCATGACCTTTTCTTACTAGGAGGAAGTCTACTTGAGATGCATGTTGGCTCCTTTTATGTGACAGTCTCTCTGTGGTCACCATCAACCCATTTGCTAGCAGAAGTCTAGAAAGGCCTCTAATTATTTATTTCTGTTGCCCCATTCCTTGTGTTCCCAGGCATCCTGTTCTGTCTGTCTGTCTGTCCTAATGTGTGCATTCAGATCACCCATGTCATCCATTATCAACACCAATGTCAATATGATTTATGTTGACCTGCTATATCTTGCAACCTGAACTTCTGCCTGAATGCACTCTTTTCCTTATTATCACAACCCTGGGCATAGATTGAGATTATAAATACTGCCCTCCTGAGTAGTAGACTCTTGATCCCAGGCTAAATGGCTTTGCTTCACTGCATTTCCACCTTTTCTCCTGGATAATAGGATGGCCAGTCTCCTCCTTACCATCATGTCATCCACTTCCAACCTGCATCCTGTCAGCGAGCCTGCATTGAGTGTAGCAGTTCTTAGTTCATGTTTGGGAGGTTGAGTGGTTTCTCTCAACAGTGCTATCCCAGTTAGCTCAAGCTGGGCAAATAAGCACCCACTTGCCAGTAGCTTATTGACCCAGGGCTTTAAGGTGGCACACACTGGCCAATAGGGGCACATGCATCCCACTGTTACATTAGTCAACATGACCCTAGAGTCACACCATCAAGTGACTAGCCCTGCCATGGCTCGTAGTCTGTGGTATTCTCCTATCTTGATGGTAATGTGCACCATAGTAAATGCCCAAAGTGGTTGGTCTATACAACTGGTCCCCCTACAGAGCACCATCTAGAGTCTGTGCTGCTACCTACAACTCTATTCTTAGGTGAGTTTGAGATGGAAACAGCATGTTTTCGAAGGTAGGAAAAACCTCACAGAGACACAGGGAAAACATGCAATTATTACATGTATTTTAACCAAGGATACTGTTTAATATATTTGCACAGAAAAAAAGTAGAAGGAAAAGGCAAACTACTGTAACAGAGTGGAACATATGCTCCAGATGCAGGTGAGGTCACTGACTATATTTTCACTGGTAAATAACCATGCAAGTAAAGCCAAGGAAGTTCAGCCCCACATGTATAACATTGGTGCAGGTGTAAGAGAATTTCTTCCATGATCTGTGTGATATATATTTTATTTATTTTTATTTATGTTACATTTGTTTACCAGAAAGTCCAACTGGACACAGGTCATTTTTCAGTAGAGGTTCGGGGAGAAAAGCTCCAGTTATATGAATTACAAATATTGCAAAAGTTGACAAACAAGTGATGAATTGCAATAGTATTCACAATCAACAGTTACATAATGATGGGCAATACAATTCTTAAGAGGTAACATTTACATTACATGTCATAAATTAATATATACTATTTAAGTGATAATGACATCTAGCTTCTATACACCTGTGGGCAAATACTGGTGTAGGATAATACTTAATGAGCAATATTAAGTTAAATAGACTGAGGTTAGACCTATCCAGGACAGTTGCAAGAACAGAGCCAAGTGTCTACTAAGTGTGTTTTTGGGAGCTTTTTAAATTGTAGTGTAGAGCAGTTGGAGGTTGTAGAGGTTGGCAGTTTATTCCATATTTTAGGAATGAAGTTTCAGAAGAGTGATTCTCCAGATGAGTTGTTAGCTTTGGTTGTATCTAGTTTGGTACTGGAATGGAGGCATCTAAAAGTAACATATGGTTGTATAAGATTTTGAAGAACAGGGGTTTTATCTGGTTGATGCAGTATTTTGTGAACAAAGGTTAATTGCTTAAAGTGTAGCACTTGAGGAAGTTCTAGCCAGTTTAGCTGTTTAAGAGATGTACAGTGATGTGTCCTGTGTGTAGAATCAGTGGCAAACTTGGCAATTTTATTGTAACAGGATTCCAGTCTCGTTATATCAGTTTTGCAGAGGTTGGTTAGAAATGGGGAGGCGTATAGCAGAATTGACAGCAGGTGTGTGTGAGTGACAGTAGGTTTTGTGTTTCTAGTTAGAAATTGTTTGTTTCTGTATAGAAGACTTAGTTTCTTGTGGACCTTCTTAATTGTTTGAGCTATAGGAATATCGAATTTCAAGTTATTGTCAATTTCTATGCCTAGCAGCTTAGTGTGAGTTACTGGGGTGATAATAGTTTTATTTTTGGATACAATATTAAAAGACAAGGAAGATGAGGGGGATATTGTCGGGTAGAAGAGAAGGACCTTTGTTTTATTGGATTTAAAATGAGATGGGAGCTATTGAGCCATGTTTTAACAGATAGAAAGGAATCTTGATTTATGGTGTGGAGGTCTTGTAGGGAGAAGGCTGTGCATGTTAGAGTAGAGTCATCTGCATATTGTACCACTGAGGCATGAAGTATGGAAGTGTGGAGCTGGTTGGTGAACAGAGAGAATAGTAGAGGCCCAGGGATCAACCCTTGTGGAACCCCTAAGGCAACTATGAGATGAGGGAAAAATGTGGTGTTGCCATTGGATGGCCTGCTGTCGTCCTGATAGGTAGCTTTGGAACCAGGTGATAGAGGAGCTACTAAGGTTTAGAGTGGAGAGCACGTTGATGAGTTCATTGTTATTTAGCATATCAAAGGCTTTAGAGAAGTCTAAAAATGAGGCAGATAAATTGTCCATTATTTCTAAAATGGTTCACTGTGTTAGTAAAGGACATTAGGGCTGTCGTGGTGCTGTGATGGGGGCAAAAACCTTGTTGAGTGTTTGATAATAGTTTATTGCATTAGGGTAGTCCATGAATTGGGTATGTACGACTCTCTCTATGATTTTAGATATTGGTGACAGGATGGTAATTGGATGATAATTAGTAAGTTTGGTGGAATTACCTTCTTTGTGTAAAGGTATAATGTGGGAGATTTTCCAAATAACAGGTTTCAGACTCTCTGATATTGATCTGTTTATGAGTATGGCTGCTGAGTATGCTACTGCTTCTGCTGCGATTTGCAGAACGTCAGCTGGGAGGCTGTTTGTGGCTAGGGTGGTTGGTTTCAATTTTTGGAGTAGTTTTTTATGGTATGAACAGACACTGGGTGTAATGTAAAGTGGTTGGTGCTATTTTGTGAGTTTTTGCTGCTCTGCTGGGGTGCTTATTACAACTGTAAAAACAAATTTCTGGTAATTTAGCAGGGACCTCACCTATCAGGTAGGAAACATGGAACACTGTGCAGTTAAGGCAGGAAGGCTACTAAAATGTGGCTTATGATGTTGATGATGAAGATGACGAATTAAAACTAGTTATTTGCAGAACTCAGTTACTGATAACTTGTAAACACTTACTGACAACCTGTAAATATCATTGATGTATTAATTAAAAGGGCAAGATAATTGAAAATATCTGAAAGAGCCATATAACTGGAAATTTACTAAACAAGGGATAGAAAAACATTGTTCCATGATACATCAGATTTAGCAAGAACATGCACATAATTATGTCGCATATCTCTCAACTGTACAGATTTTCACAGAATGTCCAGATCTTTGTGTCATATTTTTGGTCTGTCCCTCATAAAACTTTGGTTTTCTGGAAAATCACTAGCAAATCATTGAGGATTAAAGTCAGAAAATGATGACAGATATTTGAGTTACAGACTTTATACTCTTCAGAAAATTCATGCTCACACAAAATCTGTTATTCGATCAACTTCCAAGTTTGTAAGAGCGATATTTAAAAACTGTCTTCATTTTTTGTCCCTTTGTCTCTCCATTATCTATGCTTTTGTCCAGATTTCTTGGTCTTAAAGGTTGTGAGGTATGGTTATGGGCTACAAGACAGCAGCTGCAGAACATTTTATTTATGACATTTCTTTCATATATTTTTACTTTGGGAAAGTACTGTGCCATTTGAAATATTCACAGCATCTGATTGTTTGAATCACTTGCAAATGTGAAGGAAGTTGAACTACAGATGCGGATTCATCAGACCTGATCACCACTTTTACCATCAGTGTGAAATTCTTGAAACATAAACTGGATCATCAATTGTAGACTGAGCTAGAAATCTGAGTACAATCGAATAACAGAGACAAGATATCAAACTGTAATGCAGCGTAAATAATGGTAAGTATTATTCATCTTTATTCTCTATAGTACTTGGTGTGACTAGTGTATGAAACAGGGAAAGTCGAGACCTGCATGTATAGCACCCAGCATATGATTATAATTAGCAGGTTCTTGTTTAGATCAGGGCAGGGCAGCTGTAATAACCAGGTAACAATATCACATTCTAACTGTCAAACACTCTGCTTGCTAGTTGAATATAAATAAAGCATTTTCTAACTTCACTTGCAGGTCATGAAATCTGATGCATTACCTACATCTGCTCAAAAGTTGCGGATAAACCTATGATATGCAAATATGCCTCAGTGATCCTAGAATACATCAACGCAAAACAAAATTGCGCGGTAGTATCTGTGCTCTAGCATTTACAGCAAACCCATAATTCAAGAAAAGTGTATCATAAACTGTGAGGTGCAGTATAGAAGTTATACAAGCCCAATGGAGGCTGCAAGACATTTAAAGGAATGCATGTCTGCAGCAATCCATCCAGTAGGTCCAGAAACAACTACAGATGTCTCCATAAGTCATGTACTAATAAAATACATTTACAGGAAAGTATGGAATCCAATGGAATTCATATTTCCAATAAAAAAATAAATAAAATCAAAGGGCAATCATGGACACTTTGCCAGAGCTAAGAGTAGCTTGCAATCGGTGCAGGACATGTGCGGAGAACACAAGTAACACACACACCGTGGAAATAGGGAGAAAGAAAAGCAGATGTGGAATACAGGAAAAAGGAGGAACACAAGAGGTCGGCTGGAATAGACAAATCTGAGAGACAGTAAGATGGGCCTGGGTATTTATTTATTTATGTATTTATTTATTTTTTGTGGTGGGAATTGGCTCCATTTTTTATTTTTATTTTTTGGAAAATAGAAGGAAAGGAAAGGAAAGGACAGGACAAGAGAAGAAGGGCAAATCAGCAAATATAAATATGTAAAAAATATCACATAAATAAGAGATAAGGTATACATACAGCACACTCTACAACATGTACAAATGTAAATGGACAAACAGGGTAGAGATGCATACCAGACATGGTGAAAGGCAGAAATACATATGCCTATGTGCTACAACATTCTGACATGTTGCAAACTATGTGACATCCATACCTGAATGTGTATGACTGATGGCAGGTGAGTGTTGCAGGGGAAGAAATAGGGGTCACTGTACACATTGGATATGGAATCCAATCCCCAAGCAGTCTGTCAGCAGTACAAGTGTAAGTCAAGCAACAGCACAGATGACCAAAAACAGCCAAGGAAATGCTGGAGAAGACCAGCAAAGGACAGAATAGAACCTCTTTGACAATACATGCAAAAGGCAAACCAAGCACAGTATCAAACAGCAGTACTGTAGAAAAGCAATAGTGGTTGCTCATTACACAATTACGTATACACAACCCAAAGACACATGAAATGGAATGCATGTATCATAGACATATGCCATGTCAGAGGCAATACAGAGGTGTTGACTTATTTGTGTGACCTTCAGTAGCCTAATCGGAACCTATCAAAAAGCAATGTCAATACACATAAATCCACACACACACACACACACACACACACACACACACACACACACACACACACACACAAACACCAATGATATAGTACAAATGGCACAAAAATACCTGTGGTGATCTGTCTATCTATAAATCTATATCTGTATCTATATCTATATCTATATATAGGTGTGTGTGTGTGTGTGTGTGTGTGTGTGTATATATATATATATATATATATATATATATATATATATGGATTCACTTTATAATCTCAAAATACCGAAATCTTGAATTTTAGAATCCCGAGACTATAAAGCCGAACGTTCAGAATATTGCAAGCCCAAAAGCATGAAATTCAAAATCACAAGTTGTAAACACTGTGTTTGAAAGTCATGGAACATGCGCTGTGTTCAGGAAGAAAAACTGCATCTTTTTGAAATGTATAATGGCTGAAGTCTGTATTACTGCACCTGGCACTATAGGAGCCATGTATCAGATGACTGCTTCACAAAAAGGGGGTTGTGTCCTTTTGTTGGCTGGATATGTGCTAAACCAGGAGAAGGTGGTGAAGGACAAGATGTATTGGAGCTGAAAATGGAAACGAGCAGAGAAGTGCACAGATAGGTCTGTGTCTGTTAGCGTTCCTGACGGGGAAAGGTTATTGAAGTCTGTAAGATACATACATGGTGGTGATCCTTGCCAGGTAGAGCGCTATAGAATGTGTGCTCAGCTTAGGTCAAAATCTAAATTGTCTCGTGACACACCATGTTTGTTAGTGGATGATGTAATAGCATCTACATCCACTACACCAAGCTTACCTACACATAAAGCCCTACTACAGCAAGTAGGTGGAATTTGTCAGAAAGACAGTAAAAGTGTTGTACAGAATATTACTAAACTACAGGATTTCAATATGTCTGATTTCCCGACAAAATCAGAAGTGTTCATTAGTAAAACCATGAGCGATAGTTCTACAGATACTACTGTCATTGTGTTTAGTACTAATCGAAATTTGTTAGATTTGAGTACTGCCACTATCTGGTTAGTAGATGGCATCTTTTTCTACAAACGGATACTATATCAGCAATTATACAGCATACGTGGCCTTGTAAATTATGGAGAATTTCACAAAACTGTTCCACTATTATTTTGTCGATGACTATGAAGTCATTAAAGTCATATAACTTTACATGGCACTGTGTATTGCAGTTACTAGATGAACAGGGCTACAAGCTGAATGTGAAGTACATCCTAAGTGACTTTGAAATTGCTGCTAAAAGGAGTGTGAGTTTAAATCTGCAAGGTGTCATTGCAAAAGGGTGCATATTCCACTTTGTCCAAAACATCTGGAGGAAGCTGCAGCAGTTAGGACTTGCTCACATTTATAATACAAATATGTCTTTCCAGTTGTACGTGAAATGCCTTGTTGGTCTAGCATTTTTGCCTGAGGAAGAATTGAATTCTGTGCTCAACTTACTTAAAGATGCATTCCCACCTGAGGCTAAAGAGTTGATAAAGTATTTTTGTGATTGGTACCTTCTTGGAAAAGCATGCAAATTCTGTACTAGGACTAGTGGTTTCTGCAGGTTTCCCCTACTATTCCCGGTATGTTTCTGGAATGTACATGACCTAAATTCACTTTTTCTGTACGCAGAATAGTGTTGAAGCGTGGCATCGGAGGTTAAAATCCCTTTTGGGACATAGAGCAACAGATTTAAGTGTACTCATGTTTTGGCTAGGGAACAAGATAGAGTAGAGGAGCTACGGGTGCGCATGACTTGTGGCAGTCCCCCATCCCCTAAATTTCGCAGTGTACTTAAATGCCATGCACAGTTTGACAATGTACTTAAAAACAGGGACATGTATACAACCATGGAATTTTTAATGGCTATTGCAAGGTTACTGAAGATGTGAGGTATTATCATTCCTTTGTCACAGTGATATGAAAGCTGAGCAAGAGGTCAGTAGTTTACACTGCTACTATGATGTCAACTTTATGTTTAGTTACTTTAATGGATAAACCTTCTGCAGTTGTAAAGGAGAGCTGAACAAGTGGTCTGCTGTTTACATTGCCACTATGATGTCAAGTTTATGTTCTGTTACTTTAATGGGTGAACCTTCTGCAGTGGTAAAGGAGAGCTGTCACAGCATAGTGATATGGATTTGATTTGTGCTTCGTCTTTCTGGATGGGATATTACTGCAACTTTATGTATTTTGATGGGGAAAAAGGGACATATATGTAAAAATAAAGGTGTTGTCGAACTTTTCGAGATTTTGAGCTTTACGTATTTTCGTTCTTGTAATATCGGGGTTGTGGGGTTTGGTAATATGCATTTTCGTGATTTAACACTTTTGGCTTTATAGCCTCGGGATACTGAAATTTGAGATTTCAGTATTTTGAGATTATAAAGTGATACCATATATATATATATATATATATATATATATATATATATATATATATATATATATATATATATATCAAATATATACAGATATATTTATAGATATAGATATAGATATATATCACTGACCATGGGTATGACTGATCAAAGGACAGTCCAGTGAACAACAGTACAGCACAGAGGCATGGATTAAATGAATGTTAACAGTCCCAGGGTACAATGAGGTTTCCATAGCAATCAAAATATGTGCAGTGACATGTACATGTAAGTAAATCAGTGCAATATGTACACCAATTGCAGAAATATTGGCATGTATGCAAACATATCCATGTATGTTGTAATATAACAGAAGGAGAAAAAGGGCATTCTGAAATACTGCTACATAAAGCAGCAATTCCTTGGTGTAGACATGAATGGTAGAGTGGCAGTATGTGAAGGAAGACTGCCCATACATAGCTGCCACATTAATGTGAAACAACATGGCACCATTGTGGCTAATACATGCCACAGACGAACCCAGTATGCCAGTGTGACAGCATAACACACCAGTGTCATGGAAAGCATGGAGCAAGGACCTGTCATGTTGGTGAACAGTCATGATATTAACCCACAACCTGTCTCACCGTGTTGTGTATAAACTATGGGGAAATTCAGTTTTTGAGTTGCAGTCAGTTCCTCACACATATACAGTGGAACTTTTGTATCAGTAGCAGCATGTTAACTCCAAAATTCCTAATGTGACATACAGGGCTACAGTGTATTGGGCATAAGAAGACTATACTGCACTCCATGAATAGGAGTGCACACCTACACACAGATGTAAAAAGTAGCACACCTGCCCACATGGAAAAATGTATGCATCAAGTACAACATTTCACGGATATCAGTATGAGTACTGCATGTTTAATGTGATAATGTGTGCCATGATGCAGGTGCAACATAATGCAGAATGTCATATGGTATCTGCATTGTATGGTCAAGTGTGCATCAAATGAGTATGGCAGCAGTATGCTATGCATGCACAAGTGTGCCTACAGAGTACAACTGGTTATATTACAAACACCATGGTGGCAGCAGTAGACAATTGCATCATATGGAGAATATTTACTGTCCTAAGAGGCCATCCTGATGGGGTTGAACATCATGAATGATCTTATCAGCTATTTCCTTTAAGGAGTCATGCATGGCTCATGCCGAGTCCTGATATCCCTGAGCTGGTCCTGAAAATCATTCCCCTGTGGTGAAAGTCAATGTTTCCTCCGTGGTGAAGCAGGAATGATGGCACATCCAGATCTGTCCTCATCATCGGCCTCATCATCATCATCATCCTTGGACTCCAAGTCCTCAAACAATGGTCTCTCATGTTCCTGCCTCTGGTGTCTGATAAGAGACACATGTCCTGCGCTATGTCAAGGAGAAACAAATAAAAAGACAGAAAATACATAATATGTATTCCAGCAACTATATGACTACATAACATACTGAATGTGACACAATCCTCAAGTGGAAAACCTTCAGTATGACACAACACACCAAGAAATGCCCATAGGCAACTCTGCCACCATATGTGATGTAAGGTATGAATCCAAAGCATAATGAGGAAAACAACGTGTCTAACAATCTGCATATTCCTGTGCAAAACATTGTTGTCATTAAATACAAACTGATGTGCAAATAAAGAATGTTACAGACAGTATCTAGTATGCCATCATCATGGCATCCAGAATGAGACATGAGGCATATCACAATATGTCATATCTGTCACTAAAACCTACTTCTCAGATGATATGGCCTGTAAGGAGTATGTATAATGTGTATGACAAAAACAGGTGAGGCTAGCAGGTGGACAGTCATGTGCATGACACATTTCTAATGTCCTTTTATCCATATGAACAGATGATAACAATAGAAGACCAGGTACAGATGATAACCATAGAATACCATGTCTAGGTCACTATATCTATTACAGAATGTCAGCAGGTTAGCCAAGTGCATGATATGGCAGGCAACACACAACTTCCCAGTGGAAATCCTACCATTACCTGCTCAATTAGAAAGCAGCCATCATTATGCCTGACAAAACACATATACACTGCTAACTCATATATAAATATTTATATGTATATATATATATATATATATATATATATATATATATATATATATATATATATATATATATATATATATATATATATATATATATATATATACACATACATACATACAGTAAAGAGTCGATTATCCAAACTAATTGGGACCTAGGGTAGTTTGTATAATCAAACTGTTCAGATAATCAGACATACATTGAACCAGATAAAAAACTCAGCAATTCCAGCGGACAATAAAGAATATTTTTCACACAAGAGCAGGCTACAAGCTAAAAACCATGCACAAGCGAATATGTATAACATTTACATATTCAGACTTTATGATTGTTCCTACACAAAAACTTTGGAGGGCTGCGTTCGGATAATTGACAATTCTGATAATCAACATTCGGATAATTGACTCTCTACTGTATATAGATATAGATATAAACAGAAACTTGGTTCATGGCTGCAGAGAGCACCCCTGCCTTACCAGGCTATACCTCTTTCCACACTTTCGGATCCCAAAATGAGGTAGGAAAGACTAAAGGTGGCAGAGTCTCTATCTTCAGTAAGGACAGGCACACCTCCAGACTGGTTTACCAGCATAACACACTGGAATTTCTCCAGGTGCAACTGACAGTTGGCAAGATACGCATCCAAGTTATAGCCAACTATAGAGCCCCCCTCCATGTCTCAGGACACCCACTCCTCCTACCTGGACCTACTTGACTCCATCAAAGTACCCCCTAGCACCCTGATCCTTGGTGACATCTACTACCCCACCATAGACTGGGTGAACTATTCCTGCACTAATGCACTCACCCAATGATTCATTGAGTTCATCAGTTCTAATGCACTAGACCAGCTGTTCGCATTCCCCCACAAGGGGCAATAATATATTGGACTTGGTTCTCACCAACATGGGCGACTGCTGCACCACTCCCAAAGTATGTTCTTCCCTGGTGAGATCAGATCATTGGTCTGTCTCATTCAAAGTTTTTATCCCACCCAACCCCTCCCCAACTGTAACTAGGCTAAAAAACTTCTTAAAAGCTGACTACAACCTCCTAACGGAGGGTATCAGCAGCTTCACAACACCGCCTTCTCAGAGGATGCAGAAAACTATGCTGAACAGTACACCAGTGAAGTATACAAGCACCTGTACAACTAGTAAATAAATTGGAACAACACCGAAAAAAGAAAACCAACCAGAAGTTCCACTTGCTCAGCCCTCTACACAAATCAAAGTCCACTGGAATAAAATAATCGCACAAAAGCAGAGTTCATGTAGAGATTCTACTTGCTCCGGTGATACCCACAGTATATAAAGCCAAAAAGCAAATGTTGAAACTGGAACAAATCCTCTTTATTTTAACACGAAATAAAACCAACCGCTTTTGCCTGAGAATCTCAGGCTTTTTCAAGATGTATTAGCTGTGTGGCCATACTGTTTATATATTCCATCTAATAGGCCAATTACAAAACAATAACTGTATTAATTACATTAATTAAACTGCGAAAATTGAATAATTGATTACAAACCATTGTAATAAGTTTAAACAAAACTTCATGCTTAAAGTACAACAGTGCGTTTAAAATCGATACTCGTATTAGTTTAACATTATAAGTCCTGCAAGATTTGGGTGAAAACATATATACTTCAAAATGAAATAAAATGTTGTTAGACATCCAAATATACTCTTCTAAAAAACTTTTCAAAAGGCGCTGGGTGGCACTGTAGTCCAAAAGTATGATAAAGCGCCTTAAAGTGACATAGCCCTTAGCGTGCAACATTGCAAACGCAAAAAGTATAAACTAATGTGTCCATCATAAAACAGTATTCTGGTGAATTACAACATTTAAATAGTAAAATATAGTGTAGTGCTACCCTAACTAAAATAGCTTGCTAAGCAGGGGCTTAATTCTCTGAGTGTCATATGTGAATAAAATAATAAAATCAAGAACCCTTAAAATCACAATTTATTTCTATTTGCCTTAAGTATACTAACTAAACTAATGCTGTCGTTCATCCCTGGGTGTCTGGTGGCATCCAGTTTGAGCTGCCATATCATTTCTCTACTCTCTAAGAAAGTCTCCCAGTCACCACCTCTGGGATCTTGCTGGACACGTTCCAAGACAAAAAATCTGATAGTCATATTGGTACAGGTCAATGAGTGCTTAAAAAATGCATTGCTCTCTTTTTTCTTTTCAATGTCGTATAAATGCTCATAAATCCTTTTCTTAAGCACTCGGACCATTTTCCCTACATAAAAACCATGACAGGCCAAACAGATACCTAAATACACTAACCCAAAAGAGTTACAAGTATAATACCCCTGAGCTCTTAATATACGATTTCTGGATGGTATAAGTATGTGGTCATCATCTAACATGTAGCTACATTGATTACACATCCCACATTTGAATGAACCTTTCTTCCTACGTGACAAGTTACTATGACCAGAATACTGGAAATAAGGAACTTGTTCAAACATACCCTTTAAATTTATGTCCCGTTTTCTAGTGAATTGTAATCTTTCTGGTAAAAATGTTTTAATGTCATCCTGTGATGTTAAAATAGGCCAGAAGGAACGCATAGTATTTTCAATAAAATGTGCATCACCAGTATACGTGTAAGTGAAACTCTTTTTTGTGAATCCAACTGTCCTGGTTTTGTACTTTTGGGTAAGGGAAGTCCTCTACACAAAAGTGGAGGGTAAGTCAGGTCTCTTTTTTTCTAGAATTTCCAAGATTAAAGAATTAATGAGGTGAGAAGGATAACCTCTCTCCTCAAACATAGTTGTCAGGAACAGTGTCTCTTTTAAGAATAATTTAAGAGAACTGCACATCCTGGAGGCCCGTATAAGTTGGCCTCTAACTATGCCTTTCTTAATATAAAGAGGATGAAAACTGTCAAAATGCAAAAATGCATTCGAAAAAGTGTTCTTCCTAAAGATTTGTGTTTGAAAATGACCATTCACCTTATCCTTAGTTAATAACACATCCAAGTAGTGCAAAGAATCCTCACTAAGATCATATGTAAAAGATAGGAATTCTGTCGTGGAATTAATATAGTCAAAAAATTCAAGAAAACTGTCTTTAGTACCTTGCCACAATATACAAATGTCATCCAGGTAGCGTTTGTAAAACAAGATTAATTCTTTCCATTTTGTTGAATGAATGTATAATTTCTCCCATTTGTGTAGAATTATATTTGCATACGATGATGCACATGGAGTGCCCATGCCAACTCCTTTATTTTGCCTAAAGAATTCACCACTAAAATAGATAAAGTTGTTATACAAGATAATGTTCATGAATTCAGCCAAGAGATTCACTATGCAGTTACTTAAACCTGACTCCTTGGCAAGAACCTCAGTAAACCAATCTATACCAATGGAGTGTGGTATACTGGGAAATAATTCAGTAACATCTATAGTTACCATGAGTAAGTCAGGGTTGTAGATATTCAGTGGAATACTGGCTAAAAATTCCCAAGAGTCTCGACAAATATAAGGGAGTGTGGAAACAAAATGTTTCAAGTTATGTTCAACAAATTTACCTAGAGGTTCGGTAATACCTCCCGCACCGGCCACAATTGGCCTAAATTTAAGAGGTTCAAGTCCTTTATGTACTTTGGGTATTCCGAACAAAATCGGGATTTTAGGGTTAGGTACATTTAAATAGTTGAACAAATTTTCATTAATTACCCCTTGGAATAGATGGTCTTGTAAAATATATTTAATCTTGGCATATGCAACATTAAGTTCGTTTTTTGAAATTTGCTCATATGTGTCCATGTCTTGCAATATGTTATGAATAGAGTTTTCATAGTCAAAAATGTGCATTAAGACCACCCCTCCACCTTTGTCGGGCTTCATAACCCTGATCTTTTCTTTTTTCAGTAGATCAACAATCTCATATAACTGGGCATTAAAATTGTGTGTAGAAGAATTATGATGTCTAGTCTGGTTCATTCTAAATGTTTTTTCTATTAATTCTTCAAATGTTTTTAAACTGGGATGTGTAGGTGGATTGAATGTGCTGCGTCTACTAATAGCGTTAGTGGGGACCTGTTGACCCTTAAAATACAATGAGAGGTTCAAGTTTCTGATAAAAAGTTTTAATTCAATAAGCAATTTAGGCAGATACAAAGGTCTAGAAGGTATGTAATGGAAACCCTTAGTAAACAGCTCAAAAAATTCAGGGGTAATTACTAAATTTATGTAGTTAAAAATACTAAAATTGTTGTATGTAACTACTAGATGGTTACTGTTTGGACTTGTAGGGTCCATTATGTCAAGGATAAATTCCTCAAAACCAGTTGTTATCTGCGACCCCTTCCCCAGTTCTGTTGATAAGGGTTGTTGCTGTTTCTCCCCATTGGTCTGCCCTGGGGAAATTGAAAAACCTGTGGGGGGTTACCACCACCTTTTTGTGCTAAACGTTCACTCCTTCGAAGTGGTTCTGTGTTTGGTGTACTAAGAAAATTTTGTTTTCCTACACCATTATCAGACCCTTCTGCATTTAGAGTAGTTTGCTTCTGTTTACTAGATGTTGGGTAGGCTTTACCTTCTCTGTATTCTATTAAGTCCCTATCTAATTTCTTAGCTTTCCTATCTAACACTTTGAGACAATGATGAACAACCTCTGCAAAGACTTCGTCATACTTCTTTTTGTACCCTAAAAAATTCTTATGCTTAACAATATTATCATTGAGCACCGTTAATTCATTCAGAATTGTGTTAGACTTGTTCTGGTAGTCTTGCACCATAAGTTGTAGCATTTCAAGTCCTGTTCGGTTAAACAGTTCAACCAGTTGGGAATGTAAAACTGAGCCTGCAGTAGCGTTGTTGGGAAATTTATAACAACGGAGTCCTTTGGGGACTCTTTATACTTTAATACATTCTTTAAGGTAATTGATTTCTAGTTGAGAGTTTTTGTATGAATACAGCTTCTTGTTAAAAATGTCAAAATCAATATCAAGCTGTTCAAAACAGTTGTTAAAAGTACCTTGTTTGAAAACCGGTTGGAACTCAGTCCATGCTTTGAAGTTAAATTCTTTATCGAGCAACCCAGTATTAGGTGTGCTGTTGTTGTGCGCATTTTCGTCTTGAAAACGGGTATTCCAGTTATCTGTTACCATTGCACTGCTTGGTGCATCAGCGCCGTTCGGCTCCTGTCCACGTGGGAATCTCTGTTCATTACGTGCCCCATGCTGCTGGTTACCCGGTATAGTGAAGCTGTTGTTACTGTTGTAGCCAACAAGGGCATTGTTAATTTGTGTTAAAAATGCCAACACTTGATTAAATTCTTTGCGGGTGACAGGGGCTTCATCAAACTCTTCACGAAAAATACTAGGAGTGTCTAGGAGCTCTGAGCACGGTGGGTCCTCCGCCATGAAAACTAGTAAATAAACTGGAACAACACCAAAAAAAGAAAACCAACCAGAAGTTCCACTTGCTCAGCCCTCTACACAAATCAAAGTCCACTGGAATAAAATAATCACACAAAAGCAGAGTTCATGTAGAGATTCTCCTTGCTCCAGTGATACCCACAGTATATTAAGCCAAAAAGCAAATGTTGAAACTGGAACAAATCCTCTTTATTTTAACACGAAATAAAACCAAGAGCTTTCGCCTGAGAATCTCAGGCTTTTTCAAGATGTATTAGCTGTGTGGCCATACTGTTTATATATTCCATCTAATAGGCCAATTACAAAACAATAACTGTATTAATTACATTAATTAAACTGTGAAAATCGAATAATTGATTACAAACCATTGTAATAAGTTTAAACAAAACTTCATGCTTAAAGTGCAACAGTGCATTTAAAATCGATACTCATATTAGTTTAACATTATAAGTCCTGCAAGATTTGGGTGAAAACATATATACTTCAAAATGAAATAAAATGTTGTTAGACATCCAAATATACTCTTCTAAAAAACTTTTCAAAAGGCGCTGGGTGGCACTGTAGTCCAAAAGTATGATAAAGCGCCTTAAAGTGAAATAGCCCTTAGCGTGCAACATTGCAAACGCAAAAAGTATAAACGAATGTGTCCATCATAAAACAGTATTCTGGTGAATTACAACATTTAAATAGTAAAATATAGTGTAGTGCTACCCTAACTAAAATAGCTTGCTAAGCAGGGGCTTAATTCTCTGAGTGTCATATGTGAATAAAATAATAAAATCAAGAACCCTTAAAATCACAATTTATTTCTATTTGCCTTAAGTATACTAACTAAACTAATGCTGTCGTTCATCCCTGGGTGTCTAGTGGCATCCAGTTTGAGCTGCCATATCAATTCTCTACTCTCTAAGAAAGTCTCCCAGTCACCACCTCTGGGATATTGCTGGACACGTTCCAAGACAAAAAATCTGATAGTCATATTGGTACAGGTCAATGAGTGCTTAAAAAATGCATTGCTCTCTTTTTTCTTTTCAATGTCGTATAAATGCTCATAAATCCTTTGTACAACTGCATGGACTCAGCCATACCCAACAGGACTAAACCCTGCTCCTCAAGGAAACACAAACCTGTCTGGTGGACATCCTCCATCAACAGACTTTACAACAAAAGGAAGAAACCTTTGTCTAAGGGTAAAAAGTAATGAATTCCAAATTGGAACACTCCTTCCTCTGTCTCAACAAGCAAATTAGATCACTAGTGGAAATGTCCAAATTCAATTATGAGTTGAAACTACCCTCGAAACAAGGATAAACCACAAGTCCTTCTTCAGTTATGTTAGGAGCCTCCATGGCAAAGCCCATGTTTGTTCCAAATTAGTACTTAATGATACCACTTACACTGATCCTGCTGACTTAGCCAACCTATTAGCTGATGGGTCAGTGCAAACTTCAGCCCCTTATCGCCCCACAAAGCCCCAGTCAACATCTTGTGTCCCACACCTCACATCTCCGTAGATCAAGTGTCAAAGGCCCTATCCAAGGTAAAGAACACAACTTTTATAAGATCTGATAGTATCCCAGGCTGTATGCTGCACCATTTCCAGCAAGAACTTGCTTCGCTATTGAGCATCTTATTCAACTACAGCCCAATTATAGGCTACATTCCAGCAGAGTGGAGAACTGCTATTGCCATCCCCTTGCGCAAAGGTTGTGTCACTACTGACCCAGGAAACTATCACCCCATTAGCTTTACAAGTCTCAGCTGTAAAGCCATGGAGCATATTATTATGGATCTCATAAACAAGGGCATAGGCAATCTCCAAGCACTTCACCCCGCCCAATTCAGATTCACCAGGGGTAGATCTTGCCTATTGAACCTAGGTGACTTCTTTGAGACTGTCACCAGGGCCCTAGATGAAGAAAAGTCAGTACGTACAACTTACCTTAACCTGACCAAGGCCTTTGACACAATCCCCCACTCGGGCATCATCAAAAAGCTAGCACAGCTTGCTGTTAATCCCAGTTTCATCAGATGGATGGCCAACTGGCTTACAGATATGACCCACAAGGTCAAAATAGGTGCCACCACCTTTGACAACAGACCTGTCACTAGTGGTGTTTCCCAGGGATCTGTCCTGGGACCCTTACTATTTGGCATCTACTTCTCAGAGGTCCAGGCAAAGACAAAGAGTTTGTGGCTGACCAAGTTTGCTGATGACTGTATGTTGGGGGCTGTCATTGACTCTCCAAATGATGTTAACATACTGCAAGAGGGTCTCACAGCTACAAATAACTGGTGCCAAAGTCATGGCCTTAAGTTAAAAGCAAAAAAATGTATTATCGTACCATTCGGCAAAATCATGGCCCCTACTTATTACAGAAAACACATCAAATGAGCTAGCAAGCTGTGACCTGAAAAAAATTTATTTTTTAATAAGTCATGAAAAACAACGAATAACCAGACCACTTTTGGCTGGACACAAGCACAGCCTTCCTCAGTGTAAAATAAAATGACCAAATGTTGCTGTTTAAATACACCCATCTGAAAAATCATTGGTTCATTCTAAAATTGTTTATTTAGACCAGGTGGAAATATTCCACCCAGTTTGACAATCCACTTCTTTTCTTTGGAATTTAAAATAGAGTGCCAACCTGTTTTGTTGAGTTTGTTACCTTTTATGACATCAATAACCATAAAAGAAAATTTGTCTGTTTTGTGTACCAGGTGATGTTTATATAGAGCATTGTTAACTTTTTTGTTTTTGATATTGCTTACATGTTCAGATATTCTGAGTCTAAGAGGACGTGAAGTTTGTCCAATGTAAAAAGATCTGCAAATGCAGGTGGCCAAATAAACCAACCAATCACTACTACAGTTGGCAAAAAATTAAGATCAAAGAGTGTGGCACAATTCTTACTAGTGAATTGTTTAGATATACTTACTTTGTCACAACTGGTGCAATGACCGCATGGGTAACAACCGGTCAGAGGTTCACCCGTCAAAGTGGTCTGTAATTGCTGCAATTGACTGCTGTCATGAGAATATTTATAATGATTAAAGCAGGAACCCACATTTTTCCCTTTACGAAATGAAAAGAGGCATCTGTCTGGTATGATACTTGCCAATTCATGGTCACATTGTAGTATGTTCCAGTGTCTGTGTACACTATGAATTAAAGTATCCGAATTCCTGGCATAAGTGGTTACAAACCTGATGGGTTGTGATTCAGTAGTGTTTGTAACATAACAAATCATCTCAGTTAAGTGTGTTGACCCAATTGCTGGCTTGCAGAACATGCCCCATCCTGTATCCCCAGGATCTGAACCTGTTTGTAAGATCCTTTCTTTGTTCCTGAAAAGAAGACTCCTGGGAACAAATACACTTTATTCTTATAAATTGGGATTTGGGAATGTTCCTGGCAATATGTGGTGGGTGAAAGCTGGACGCATGGACCATGGTGTTGTATTCGGGGTACTTCCTGAATACTTCAGTACTTAATGTATGATCAGGTAAACTATTGATAAATACATCCAAAAAAGTGAAGGTACTGGCATGGTAATGTATTGTAAACTGGAGACCTCATTTGTTGTCATTCAGATAGGATATGAAATCAAATAATTGATAAACCTCCCCCCTCCATACCATCCAGCAATCATCCAAATAACATCTCCAGATATCAATATACTCAAGAAAGATGTTATTATGGCTATTGTAGATGATATACTTTTCAACATAGGCCATAAATAAATCAGCATAGATCAGGGCAAATGATGCTCCCATCGCTCTGCCTTTTGTTTGCCAATAGCAAATGTCTTGATAAAAGAAGACGTTATTAGTAAGAACATGTTCTGCAAGACCAACCAAAAATATATTGAAATCAGGCTGGTATAAGCCAGCCACCTCCAACCAATAGGCCAGGGCCTCCAAACCTGCTTGATGAGGAATTTTGGTATATAGAGCACTTACATCAAGTGTGCACATTAACCAACCTGGTTCAAGCTGTGTGTCCGAAATAATTTGTAAGAAATTGGTAGTATCCTGCAACCGTGAACGTACTAGGGATAGTAAGGGCTTAAAGTGTTTAGTAAGATATAATGACAATGGTTCAGTGATGTAACCCTTACCTGATACAATGGGTCTACCAGGAGGATATACTGGGTCATTGTGATCTTGGGTAAAAAGTAAATGTATTGGTTGGCTGAGTCCTGGATCATAAGCTGATGCATCACATCGGTGGTAATGATGCCTTCATCTCTGGCAGTGGATAAAAAGTCATCAATCTGTTTTTGAACCTAAAGGTGGGGTTAATCAACATTTCAGAATAATATCTCTTATCAGATAGTTGTCTTTTGGCCTCGTTATCATAGTTAGACCAATTCAGGACTACTACTGCCCCACCTTTATCAGCAGAAATGATGACTTTATCTCTGTTGTTCTGTAGTTCCATGAGTGCTTGTTTCTCAGCCAATGTAATGTTATTGGATTTAAAGCGTAAATCAGATCTGGAAAAATGAAGATCTTTGAGAATGCTACTCTGGAATTGATGTACAATAGGATGCCTAGGAGGAAGAAAGCGTGATTTATGGTACATAATTTTTTCTTGACTGTAATTACTATCCATATCACCAAAATGCAACTTAAGATTCAAGATTCTGCAAAAGGACATAACATCTTGTGCCAATACATCCTCAGATACCATAAAACCCGGTATAAATGTAAGACCTTTATTGAGAACAGACAGATGAATGGGTGACAAAACAAAGTCTGATAAATTTTTAAACATTCACATTTGAATTGGCATTTACTTTTGCATTGCTACTTTCAACAAACTTTGTATGCTGCTGATTTTTCTTGTGTTTGCGCCCCCCTCGCTGGTATCTAGGCCTAAAGGGATGAATACTGGTGTTCTTTTGGGAGATGATGAACCTGATACTGCCTGTAAATCACTATCAGTACAGGATGAGGGGTCATCAGTAGATGAGCCAGTGTCCGGGGTACGTTTCCTGAGTATGGACCTGGGTCTTTTCCTTTTAGGGGTTCTTGTTGGGTATGATGTAAATCTACCATGTTTATTGGGATTACTAATAGGACTGGCACTTTGGTAATCTAATTGATCTCTTTGAAATGTCTTAATTTTTCTAATCTTAAGTTGTTCTTCTAAGTTGTTTAAGTCTGTTGCCACTTTGTTCAACTGTTTATTGAAGAAAGTTTCCCCTTCAAATGGTTGTACTTCACTAACTAGTTTCATGACTGCACTGATTTCCTGGTCAATCACACAATCATGAAACTTGGCTAAAGCTTCAACAAAAGACATAGTAGCCTGTTGCTGTATAGCTGCCCATTGGTTATTGACCTCCTCATCAGCTTCACCCACATGGGGTTGTGTTCGTACTCTGAGTCCTCTTGGTGTAATACCTTAGGCTATGTAAGCTTTAAACAATTTAGAATGCCAAACATTAGATCTGAGAGATTTTTTTTTTGGTTCGTTTGGTTCGTTTTTCCTGGCATCATCACTTCTGGACCTTACCTGTATTGTTGGACAGACCTTTGCACTATTGTGTTGGAACTATTTCTTTGGATTATATACCTTTCATGGCAATTTGTCAGTCTAATGTGCTAGCAGTTTTTTAGCATCTTACCAGCACCATTGCATGCTGCTGTATGGATATATATATAGTTTTGAAGGCATTGTTTAACAATTTTTCTGATCAAAAACCCAGTATCTTAGATCAGCTTTCGTTCTTTACCGAAAGCTGCCATTTGAGGATTCATTTTCAGTCGGCATGGTGCATGCGGGTAGATTATTTCACAAGCGCCATTTATAAGTGAACATTTGCGACTTCAGCAAATCAAGGTACTGTTTTTCTTCTGTTTTA